>NC_051178.1:82753378-82785878 GCF_013339695.2 Rhipicephalus sanguineus
CAAATATATTTTGAAATATACTGAAATAGCATTGAAAGGGAAATAGTTCATTGACAAATATGCCCGCCATCTCGGTACGTGCCACGTACCTTGTACACAGCATAATTTCTACCCACCAAGGCTACCGTCCACCATCTGCCCACCTAAATTACTGTCCACTATCCACCCACCTTGTCCACCATCCACCACCGTCCACTATCCACCCACCACCGTCCACCATCCACCACCGTCCACTATCCACCCACCATCCACCCACTACATTAATCCACTATAATGGTGGATGGTGGTTTCCACCATGTCCACCATTTGACTTTTTCCAATAGGGAGTAATGTTGCTTTTATGTTCCTGAGACGCTCCTGTCACGGGCCCGATAGCAGAAATACTCGGCAAGTTGGAGAATAATTTTAAAGAGCAGACGCTGAGGGGAAAGGTGACTCCGTCGGAAATATGTCTTGTGTGTGACTGACCGTGCTACGTGCACAAACTCTTTGGAGCTGTCGGGAAATAACAGCTACGATTCCGAAGCATTTGTAGGCCAAGTAAAATCGGCATTCCATTTCTCTTGGATGAAGTGGACACAGCTGTTTAGTTCTTTGCTTGCCTGGTTGCACATTCTGCCGCCAAAAGGCGCCCCCTGTCTAGGCGGCTCAAGTTTGTTGGGCCGCGATCGGGTAAAATGCTATCGCTGAGAAGTTTGCGGACTAACTAAAGCTTCTTAATATTGCTGTGGGAAGAGTGCATAAGTTTGGCAATAGCGACGTTCAACGTCGCGTTGGTAGGGCCGAAGGAATTTAATATAAGCCACGTACTAGCCACCTTTTCGCACCAACGTTACTACGGTAGATTAGGCTACGTTGTCTCGCACGATGCGCAGCTCACCTTATGCCGATAGTACCGGTGCACCCTGCATATGTTACGGAAAGTGTTTCTGTACGGTCATGTTCGCGCATGTGCATTCTTTAGCCGGTATGGTATTACCACACTTTTCGTGCGGTAAACCAGCATTGCTAGCTCTAATATAAAGACGCAGGGTAATCGTTAGGTGCGAGTGCTTCGTGATTGCCAACGAGGAATTGTGTGCAGCCCACAATGCAACACCACTTGCAACCCATCGCACGCATTACCACAAGGAACTGAATTTCACACGTCCATTCAACGAAGTGCTCGCCAAACACATGCGATTGTTGCCTTGCGGATAGCAGACGCTCTAGTGGCCTCTCGGTTCCGTGCAGAATCTCTTTCTCTTTCTATGCAGAATCTCCGGTGAGGGTTGCTGAAGTTTTGTGTGAGCGTTTGCTATTGTTGGCACTTGCAACGCGCTCTTCGAGCACGAAAAAAACAACAAAAAAAAAAACACGTAGTACAGATTATGTGTCGCGCTCTAGTTGTGCACAGTTGGTTGTGCAACAATGCGCAGCCAACTAGCCTTTACTCTAGCCCTTCTAGCTGTTCGCTACTGATCACGTCCTCGTTCGTCGTTATATGCTGCTGCGTTGAGGCAAGTCGTGCGCTCTTTGTTGGCGATGACGCTGGCTCTGCGACGCGGCCTTGGCAGAAACCTCGTTGTCGAGTTGCATCGGCGCAGCGTCCTTCTCTTCTTTCATGCGTTCTTCAGCCTGTTGCTGTAGTTCTGCCGAAAAAACACGTCGATGTTGTTAGATATGTGAGATATGTTCACCGTCTGCGAGCGTGGTGCTTTAGCCCAGCGTATAAGAAAGTCGGCTTGTTGGTATTGGGGTGCAGCTTCGAACTTGTTACCGTCAATGTTCTTTCTATTTTAATGTAATTTGGTTTTTCGCATTACCATCTATATACCAAATCATCATACACGAACGGAGGTTTACCTGGTTCCCTATGCATTTACATGCTTGCACATTTAGAGATACACATACACGCGCCCTACGCTCTCAAATTAGTGCATCTCTATGGTTTCCTGCACGAAACGGCAGAAAGTACTCGTCTAGCCCGCGAATGAGGCCGTACTGCGGTCTCAATCAGCATGCGGCCCCCACAAGACTACACAGACTTGCAAACGTCGTCCTGCTGTGCTAGAGTGCTTGCACAGCGTAAAGGTGGATGCTGCTAGAGAGGTGCTTGTTACCACGCGCGCTTGCGGCTTCAAGTGCATAACTGCGCAAACGAACATGTATAAATTTTAGTATGTTGCGTAACTCGAGTAACATCATTATACAGGTATATCTCTTGCAAGTCCCAGCTCAGAAGAAAAAAAATTGCAGTGGTTTAGCTCGGCTATGCCAGGATATACATAGCCTTAGCAAAGGTTCCGCTGATTATTCTTAGCTTTCCAGATTGTCTAGGATTAGCTTGATTGTCCTGCTTACTGCTGCTCCAATGACACACCCATGGTACACGTGGCACATGCATACTTACTTTTGCTCGGCGTCAGGTTGCTTCTCTGTTGCCATAAAGACGGCTCGGTGGTCAGTGAAGTAACACGCTGCCATCGCTCAGCATCCTGGCGACGCCACTTTGATAGACGTTCATCCCTTTCCTCCGGTGTCTCCGCTGTACGTTTAGCCTTCTTCTGGTCATTCTTCGTACGCTAAATACGCTAATTCTCAGGCAACTACTTTGGGATCCGATGAGATAAGCTTCTCGGCTCTTCCGCGCCGTCGAGCAGCATTTGTGCTCTCCTTCTCCATGGCGTTACCCACCTGCAAACGCCAGTCAGAGGCGCTCTCAAGCGGCCCCAGCGCACTGTCAGAGGGCGACTGCACAGCGAAGGCGAATAGCTGCGCGCGCGCTGGCGCCACTGTGTCTATGACGTCACTCCTCTCGAATGCGGCGAGCCGCGCGCGGCGGTGTCGGAGAGCGCGTGAGATGCCAGCTCCGGTGACCCAGCTGCTGCCCAGCTGTGTGATATCACTGATCCTCGCGCATGCGCAGCACGGCTCATGACGCTCCACGCGAAATCGGCTCCGGCTAGGCAAGTGTAGCTAACGCTACAAAACGGAAAACACTGATTAGAAGGACTGATAATTGGGCAAGTTGGTACGGATTCATACTGCTTAAACGGCGCCACAAGGGGAGACGAATGCACACAAGAAAGGCGCCGTTGCAGCAATATGAATACACTGATTCACACATTTACACAACGTTTTGTGTAAGCCCGCATAGCATGCCTTCACGCTTTGTGTCCTTGACAAATATTTTAATGAATATTTTAATAATATACGAAGGTGTTTTGTGACGGTGTGATATCAGTACTCGCAGATACCGTGGCGTGGGACGAATCTGGTGCGATGAGAAACGCCGCCAGTGGTGTAGCCCATCTCGCAGCCAAGTTGGCCGTGCTGCAGTACTATAAGAACGGACATCACAATCGCTGTAGCGTGGGGTTAAACTTACCTGAAGTGCCTCGTGTATATATATATATATATATATATATATATATTTACTGTTCCAATCAGTTGCGAGTAAGAGGGCTTTTGCGGGAACCAGGGCTTGTGTTCTTGGAAGTTCACTTTCTACGGCACTGTCACTTTGCATGACATCGAGCAGCACATGCCCAATGAATAAAGCGACTACTTGCCCTCCTTTCCTCTACTGCGCCCAATCATACAGAAAGCGATATCATGGCGATATCTCCCAACTCGGTATACGTCAACGAAGTTTGAGGAACGGTGTGCTGAATACAGACTAATCCACCCTGGAGGGATAATTAGCATGCCTGCGCACAAATCCGTGTGCAGAACATGCTTTTATAATCGAACAATAATAAATATATACGGCACTGCCCCTGTTTTCCAGTTTATCGTCGCAAGAAGCTGGCATCCTGGCTCACTCGCGGCCCACCACCGAGCCATCGGGAGATCATCGGCGCACAAGAGCCCCGCAGTGCCGACGATTTCCGCTTAGCCACGACGACGCTGCAACTATAGCCGCTATACTGCCAAAGGGGAGAGCGAAAGCCATAGTGGAGAGCGCACGTGCTATGGTGCGTTAAGCGCACGTGCCATCTCTCATTACGGCTACAGCCCGCGAACCTGTCCAAGCTGCTGAGAAAAGCCCTGGTCCAAGACCGCCACTCAGCAGCGGGGAAGACACCAAGTGCCACAGTTGAAACCGCACAGACACGGGTGTACAGCACCGCGACTTCCTCGTAGTCGCGCGAGCTGCTTCGCCTTGGAGCGCCGTGTCTCCCAGCATGCGGCTGCGTGTCTCCGTGACAATGCCATGACTCCTCGGAGTGACCATTTCGTGACCTCGTTGCAGTGTGCTGGGCCAATTTCAGCGCGATTTCTGCTTTTATTTTGTCTAACGACTAAAGTTCGCGTGAATGTCGTATAAGAGCGTAATTAACAACGTATGTAACTTATTCAATTGCGGAAATAAAAGTAACCTTACGCTATATTAATATTTTATATTCTTCTTCTTCTTCTTCTTCTTTGTCTTCTTCTTCTTCTTCTTCTTCTTCTTCTTATTATTATTATTATTATTATTATTATTATTATTATTATTATTATTATTATTATTATTATTATTAAAACTCTTTGAGTTCTTGGAGATTTATTTTCAGTGCTTAACTTCTGCTTCAACAAGCTATCTTGCAAGCAAGCGCCTACAGAAGGCAGGCACGTTATCCGGTTTTGTATTATTATGTCGCTTCCTTCCTGTCCCCTGTTTCAACACTGCAGTTAAATTTTCAATTAGCTCTCAAAGGTTATCTTCGTGAGGATCAATGTTTTGACCACCTAAGAAGCTCTTTTAAAATCGAACACTTGTCTCACGTATAATATTGTTGTAGATTTATCCTGCCCCAAGAAAGCGCAACGTCGTCACCCGTGTGCAGCTGAACAGTCCCAGCGTTTTCATTGTGACAGACATCATCCTCCAAAAAATGAGAACTGACTCTACGCCAAGTGTCTTTGGCTGCAAAACTTCACAGTTTTACGATTCGCTTGCAATAATGCTGTCTCAGTTACCCGTTTTTTGAATACGCGATACAGTGGCTAAATAAACGATGTTCATTAAATTATCCGCTCAATTGCATTGCCTTAATATTATCGTTACGCAACATGCAATGGTAGCATTGAATGATGCGTATGATATACAATGCATGGTGGAAATTCTTTTGAACGCATTGTAGTTCGACGAATTGCAACTGCGATACGCAACGATTATGCCAAAACAATTGCACACGTCACCACAAAAAGGATAACCGCTAAAGGCTTCGGAATTACGATCCATTCTGATTAAATGCTATGTCCTGGTTGCACAGTTGATTCGTAAGTGTTCGACACGTGCAATTGTTTACGAGAGAACTGATGTGAGATTGTGGCGAGAGCTTTGCCCTTAAGAACTGTGTGTTGAGTCTCGGTCATCAGGATTACTGTATATTGACTTTGTATCGTGCGGTGATCAGAGTAAATCTGGCTACGAATTTGTGCTCACAATGCCACGCTTTGCTTGCGAATCGAGTCGTCTGCGTGAGACCTAATCTTCAAATGAGGGTTCACGGATTGCTTAAAATCTTCAGATCTCGATGGATTCATCATTTGCCTTGTGTAAAAGGACGAATCTGTATTGTCTTTAATGTTGTAAGCAATACAGCCAGTACTAATTTGAAGTGTTACATGTCAACGAGGTGCGTCATCCTAATTTATCCGACACGTCATGATTCTGTAAACCCTGAATAAACATGGTTTGTCTATATACGGCTCGTAGCTGGGTGTGTCCAGATAAGATCGAACACGAGCTCCCCGTCACCATTCCCGATTTTGATGAAATTTACTGTAGGCCTAGGCATTACGTCCAGAACAACGATTTAGAAGTTAGTCTCGCGAAAAAAAAGTTTGTTCGCCTGAAAAAAATATATAAATTTTGGCCGCAAAATACGCTTTTCTGCCAATTTCGCAATTTCTGAATTTTAGCGCGCCAAGGGAAAAAACGGTGCACTTCTTGGTTAAAATATTTATTCCCCTCAAAGAACAAGTAAAATGCAATGTTTTGAGTGTAATATTGCTTTTCCTTGTCGAAGCACTTCTGAAGAAAAAAAATCCCAAACATTGCAAGTCACACAAAATACCTGTATTTCAGGGCTTTATTGCTGCAAACAAATAAAAGTGAGGATAATAAAAATCGGTAAATGTTAACCTTAATACCTTCGCTCTCTTTTAAAATAATTTTCATGTTTTTATCGCGCTCCGTTTTACTCGATAATTGGGCTGAAACGTGAGTAATTTACCAAAAACGCTGAACTTTGGAAATTCGTTTCTCAAAAAGGTCACTTTCAATTTTTTTTAAAAATCCCTCTGATTAAAGTCAAGGACGTCATCTACCATTCTGCATAAAAAAAACGTTGCACTTTTTCTTTGTTAAGAAGTTATAAGGCCTCAAGTATGACTAAGTCAGCCTAGCGGCCGCGTCGTTCGTTATGTGCTGAAACTCGGATGTAAATTGTCGAAAATACTTGTAGGTGACATAATCACAAATCAGCAGCTCCACACCAACAAATGCGCAGCCAGGTGTCATGGCTCAGCAAGCTTTGTCTTGCTATCAGCCGCTTGAAAACCCGCAGCAGCGGCCGCTCGATGCTGCGGGTGCTGAGTGCCGCTTCGACTGCGGATGAGCTCCACTTGCGCGCCAAACTACGCTCAGAGGACAAACGAGAGAAGGAATGCATCACTGTGAAAGTTAAAGGCTGTTAAGTACCGCCAAAAGCCATATTATACAATGAAATCTCTGCCGGCAAGTTTGCAGTGACCGCCTCCAGTACTGCGCTCATGTGTTGCTTCCTCTCTTCTGGTGGCCTAAAGATAATTAGGTTCACTCTATTAGCAATATATGACACAAAACAAGCCATCCACATTTAAAGAAAGCTGTGATACGTGCTTCCGATGGTCGAACAACTGAAACTGCGGTTGTTTTCCATCTCGTGCAACACTTGTGTCTGCCGGCTGTGAAAAGAAGTGTGTCCGAGTCTTTTGCTTTATTAAGGCACCGCTTTTACAATACTGTATTGTTGTGCGTATGCAGATATAATATTCAACGCAAGCCGAGCGTTTATCACGTTATTTTTCAGCTGCGGGCATAACAGCAGGGAAAAGAAATACATGCGTGCTGTATTGAAGGCGGTTACTGCAAAGTTGCCGGCAGAGTTTTCGCTGCATATTATAACATTTGTTGGCACTTAACAGCCTTTAACTTTGACAGTGATGCATTTCTTCTTTCGTTCGTCCTCTGAGCGTAGTTTGGCGCGCAATCGGTACTCATGTAATGTGAGCGACCACAGCATTGAGCGGCTGCTGCTGCGGGTTTTAAAGCGGCTGATAGCAAGACAAAGCTTGCTGAACCATGACACCTCGCTGCGCATTTCTTGGTGTGGAGCTGCTGATTTGTGATTATGTCACCTACAAGTATTTTCGACAATTGATATCCCAGTTTCAGCACATAAGGAACGACGCGGCCGCTAGGCTGACTTGGTCACATTTGACGCCTTATAACTTGTGAGCAGCCAAACTAATGCAATGTTTTTTTATGCAGAATGGTAGATGACGTCCTTGACTTCAATCAGAGCGATTTAAAAAAAATTAAAAACGGCCTTTTTGAGAAAACTATTTTCAAAGTTCGGCGTTTTCGGTAAATCTTTTACGTTTCAGCCCAATTATCGAGTGAAACGGAGGGCGATAAAACCACAATAATTATTTTAAAAGAGAGCGAAGGTATCAAAGTTAACATGTACTGGTGTTTATTATCCTTACTTTAACTTGTTTGCAGCAATAAGTTTCTAAAAGACAGGTTTTTTGTGCGATTTGCCAAGTTTGGGATTTTTTTTCTTCAAAAGTGCCCCGACAAGCAAAAGAAATAATGCACTCACAAGATTGTATTTCACTTGTTCTTTGAGGGTAATAAATATTTTGACCAAGAAGTGCACTGTTTTTTCACTAGGCGCGCTCAAAATACAAAAATCGCGAAATTGGCGGGAAACTGTTTTTGCGGCCCTAATTTATATATATTTTTTTCAGGCGAACAATATTTTTTTTCGCGAAACTAACTTCGAAACCATTGTTCTGGATGCAATGCCTAGATCTACAGTAAATATCATCATAATCGGGAATGGTGACCGGGACCTCGTGTTCGATCTTACATGGACACACCGTGCCCATCGTCTTCCATAAGGAACGCAAAATAAATGTTATGTACCCTAACTACAAGTTATGCTCGGCTACATTCGCACTCTGTTGCATGCGATACATGAGAATGACGCTAGAAGGCCGTCACCCTTGCCAGAGCATTCAATATACATGGCCAGCTGGAGGGCTTGCCCGGGATTGCTAAACAAGTCCCTCTGCACCGTCAACATATGCATGTGCGCGGAAGGTTATTTTTTCGTGGGTGAATTCCGCATATATTAACGCGATAGCTTTAAAGAGCTCGTTTCGCAGAAATTCTGGTGTCGGCGACGGCGTCGTTGGTTGGAAGCAAAGAATCAGCGTTGCCCGTCAGCGAAAATTTGAGACAGATGCAAATAAACAAAAAATAAAAATATTCTGTTCGTGTTGCAACCCAACACAGGACTTCTGCGTGACAAGCAGGTGTTCTGCCAAAAAGCGACGCCCGTGCTTGAAATTGTCTCGAAAACAAAACTATGCGAATGCCATGTGGCGTAGGGGTGTCCTTAACGCATGTAATATTGCGCGGCAGAAGCGTTCAATCGCACCTGGCGTGAAAACATGCAAATTGCACAACTAGTGCTTGGTTTAAAGGCCCCACCAATTACAAAGCGCATAGGCCTGATCAAACATCATTATCAGCAACTGCATCAACAACGTGCGCAGCCGTGCAGGTGGGCGCGTTGCTTACGGGCGGCGTAGTGGGTACATCACCGATTCGCTAAAAGGAAGATTAATGGTGTAGTGGGCACTCCGCAACTGCACTTGCAGTAGGCGTTCAATGGTAGTTTTAAATTGGCAGTTTTACACCCACGGACGTTCTTTCTGCCACTTTTGGACCACAATAAAGTTCTCACTCACTCACTCACTCACTCACTCACTCACTCACTCACTCACTCACTCACTCACTCACTCACTCACTCACTCACTCACTCACTCACTCACTCACTCACTCACTCACTCACTCACTCACTCACTCTTTCGTTGCGACACATTTGAGGTGTCCGCCGAGAAGCGATGCCAGGCTATCGATAGAGAAGGTGTTGTGAACGGGGTCCGATTTTACGCTTTCGCGTTCTATACTCTTGAATGCGAAGCCCAACCGTTCTCCAATTTTTTCTGGTCCTCTTTGAAGTAAATTGCATGGAGAAAATGACTTTTTTAGATACTGCAAGGACGCACATATTTTACCCCGCCCGGTCAGGAAATGTAAGCCACAATAACCTATATCCTCCTTCAAGAACGTATAATTAGGCCATTCACAGTAGCCAATCTGGAAATTACGGTAGTCAGGTTTGTTTCTGGGACTACATGTCGTAACTATAACATAAAACAATGGGCAAAGCTAGTACTGCCAAAGCTATCGCGGCTCTAAAGCACATTAAAAGGTCTCGTTTCTTTTGCGCTTTTTGTTGCGGTGGATTCACACTAACTAGACCAGGTAACCACCCTCCTGGCGTATACATTTTCGGTACCCCTTTTCAACCCCTCCCTGTGTTCTTTCTTTCATGAAGGATCCCACTCCCCCCTTAGAATCACCATTCTGCACACTAAGCTGTCCGCATAGCCGTGTACTATTCAATCCGCCTCCCCCCCCCTTTTTTTATTAAATGCGAAGCATTTCTTAGCGAACCTCAGGCACTTTGGCCGTTTCTATCTACGTATCTATCTATCTATCTATCTATCTATCTAGCCGCCTACGTCTGGGCGCTCTCCTGGCCGTCTCCATAACTTGCAATATACCAAAATTAGCCCAGCAGGGGATCAATGTATGACGAACACGATTCACTGGTCATGACATGAATAACGCGAAATACCTGTCGCGTACGTCATGAAACCCTTTCTCTCAGTCACGTGTGGCACATACCCGTAAACCAGAGTTAATGTTATGCGGGTATGTGCCACAGGTGATACAGAGTCTCAACCAACACAGTAACCGCGAACACAGACATTGACACGCAAGGAAAGTGATAATAATAATAATTGTTGGGGCTTTACGTCCGAATACCACGATATGGTATGGGAGACGCCGTATAGCGAATGGCTCCGGAAATTTTGACCATTGGGTATTCTTTAACGTGTACCGAGATCGCACAGAACACGGGCATCTAGCATTTTGCCTCTATCCAAATGCGACCGCCGCGGCCGGGATCGAACCCGCGACCTTCGGGTCAGCAGCCGAGCACCTTAACCGCTACACCACCGCGGCGTACGCAAGGAAAGTGGGGAAACCGAAGACAGAACACCCCTGGAAGACGCTCAAGTACCATCCACTCGTCCACATGGTCCGCAACGTGGACCACGGTGATTACGCAAAAACCGGCGTCAATGCTTCCTACAATAAATCTGCTGAGAGAACCAGGCCTCTCATCATTACCGGTGTCTTGAACATTGATTTACCAAGACTCAAAAATGCTTGGTCCTTATATTGCGTGAAAGACAGATTGGATGTGGAGAGGGCATCAAAAGACCTCGCTGCCACGTCCACGACAGGAGGCAATATAGATAATTTCATCGTAAGAGGCATCCAGGGTTTCCACCAGCTGTACTATACCTCGCACTTATCTACACTTTGACCCCTCGTAACCGCGATCACGAACGGATCCGAATAACAAGTCCGCCCCAGCTGCTGGTGCTCATTGATCACGGTGTTGATGACCTTGTTCGAGAATTTCAAGAACCCCTTCTACACATACACACGGGTTCGTGGAACGTGCGTGCGTTCTCCTTCATAACGGACAAGTATAAGCATTAAAACTGTAACTGTGACTGTAACGTGCGCCTGCGCCTGCCATTCGGCTGTGTATATATATAAGTAAACTTTTGCTGAATGAAGCTTAGTTGCGACTTACGCCTTTCCTGTGCGTGTGTGTTCCTTCTTTGTCCTGTTCGGATTCGCGCTATCCAGTATCGATGAATATAAGCACTACATATCAGTTTACCGCGTCTGGTGTTGGTAACACCCATGTGTCTGTTGCCATCGCTACCCAACTGTAAACAGCTCGTTATATAATATATATGCCACTCTTCATCATATGAGTGTGCGTATACCACTTCCATATTTCTCTAGCGTCATTCCGTAACATTTCGCTCAATGTGAAAAATTACGCCACAGTCACCTTCCCGCGCATGCTTCGCATAACATCGATTCCCACGGCACGTGGGATCTGCCAAATTTTTTTTCTCCCACTTGCTCTTTCTCCTCCTCCACTTCTGTGGTTGGGGCGGAGGTCGCAAGGCGTGTAAATGCTGAGGAAGGCAGTTGCCACTTTGATGAAGACAAGTTGCCACTTTGACGCTGCAAGGGGACTTGCTTAGCAATATCGGCGAAGCCCTCCAGATGCCACGTATATTGAATGCTCTTTCAAGAGTGACCGCCTTCTAACATCGTTCTCATATATCGCATACAATAAGTCGGGGAGAATATAGCCGAGCGCAACTTGTAGTTAGGGTATATAACATTTATGTTGCGTTCATTGTGTAAGAAGTTGGGCACGGAGAAAGCAGTTGCGAGCAGGAGAGGGACCGTGTTTATTGAGGGTTTACAGAATAATGACAGGCCAGATAAATTAGGACGACGCATCCTGTTGACATATAACACTTTAAATTAGTATTTGCTACATTGTTTACAACATCAGAGAAAATATAGATTCGTCGTTTTACAGAGGGCCGATGATGAATCTATCGGAATCTCGGAAAATTTTAACTGATTCATAACGACTCTTCTGAATATTAGGTCTCACGCAGGCAATTTGATTCTTAAGAGTAGCATTATGGGCACAAGTCCATTCCCAGATTTGCTGTGATATAACCGCACGATACAAATTCAATATACACTAACATGACGACGGAGTCTCAAATCAGAGCTTTTAATGGCAAATTACCGCCATAATCCCACTTAAGTTCTCCCTTAAATAATCGCACCTGTCGCAGACTTACGAATCACCTTGAATAGAACTGTGCAACCAGGGCATAGAAGCATTAAATGAGAATTGGTCATGACATGGAAACTTTAAAATCTAAAAGTTATCACTTTTGCGGCGACGTGGGCAATTCTTTTGGGATTATCGCTAAGTATCGCAGTTTAAATTCGTCGAACTACAATGCGTGCAAAAGAATTTCCACCATGTAATGCATACCATGCGCATCATTCAACGTTACCATCGCGTTTTGCGTAACAATAAAATTAAGGCAATGCAAGTGAGCGGAGAATTTTTGACAAAACCTTTATTTAGGCACTGTTTTCCTTATTCAAAAAAACGTGCATATGAAACAGTATATTAAGTGCATAGACTGTGACGGCATTTACTGCAAGCGAATGGCAAAAGTGAAGTTTTGCAGCCAGAGCCATTTGAAATAAAGTCAGTTCACATTTATTCGGTTGCACAATAGTGGCTCAATGAAGACGCTTCAACAGTTGAGCTGCACATGGTTGGCGACGTTACGCTTATCTGGCGCATGATGAATCTACAACAAGATTATGCGCAAGAAAACTGCTGGATTTTCAAATGGCTTCTTAGCTAGGCATAACATTCATCATCACCAAGACAGCGTTTGAGATCTCTTTGGCAATTAACTGCCTTGGTAAAACAGGGTAGGGGAATACAGGAAGTCAATAAACAGAGACAAAATCGAATAATGCATAGGCCACATTTTAAAGCCTCACCTTAAGTTTCCAACTTTTTGGGGAGGCACCATGCCTTCTGTAGGCACTGGAACCAAAGCACTGGAACCAAATCTTGCACTGGAACCAAATAAGCACTGGAACCAAATCTTGGAGAACTCTAAGCATACTATAATAATAATAATAATAATAATAATAATAATAATAATAATAATAATAATAATAATAATAATAATAATAATAATAATAATAATAATAATATAGCGTAGGGTGACATTTATTTCCGCAATTTAATAAGGTACACACGTTGTTAATTACGTTCCTATACGACATTGACGCGAACTATAGTCGCTAGACAAAACAAACGCAGAAATCGCGCTGAAATCGGCCCCGCGCACTGCAAGAAGGTCACGAAATGGTCACTCCGAGGAGACATGGCATTGTCACGGAGACACGCAACCGCACGCTGGGAGACTCGGCGTGCGAAGGCGAAGCAGCTCGTGCAACTAAGAGAATGTCACCGTGTTTGAAACCCGGGTCTGTGCAATTTCCACTGTGGCACTTGGCGCCTTCCCCGTTGCTGAGCGGCGGTCTTGGAGCGGGGCCTTTCTCAGCAGCTTGGACAGGTTCGCGGGCCGCAGCCGCAATGAGAGATGGCGCATGCGCTTAACGCGCCATAGCATGTGCGCTCTCCACTATGGCTGTCGCTCTCCCCGGTGGCAGCATAGCGGCCAGTTGCAGCTTCGTCATGGCTAAGCAGAAATCGGCGGCACTGCGGGGCTCTTGCGAGCGGATGATCTCCCGGGAGTTCGGTGGTGGGTCGCGAGTGAGCCAGGACGCCAGCTTCTTGCGGCGATAAACTGCAAAAGAGGGGCAGCGTCGCATATACTTAATATTGTTCGATTACAAAAGGATGCTCTGCACATGAACTTTGTGCGCAGGCATGCTAACGATCATTGCAGGGTGGCTAAAACTGCGCTAAAAACAAAAAGACAAAGACGAGGAAAACAGGACTCGCGCAGTCTTCCCTCGTCTTTGTTTTTTTAGCGCAGTTCTAGTCGTCATTCATAAAAACCAACTAGCCCGACTTGGTGCTCTACTTTCAGGGTGTATTAGCCGGCATTCAGCACACCGTTTCCAACCATCAGTTGGCATATCCAGATTTTGGAAACATCGCCATGATATCGCTTTCTGTGTGAATGTTTGCAGTAGAGGAAAGGAGAGCAAGTAGTCGATTCATTCATTGGGAATATGCTGTATGCACATTCTTATAGCACGACCAACTTGGTTGCAAGACGGGCAACACCACTGGTGGCGTTTCTCGTCGTACCAGATTCGTCCCCAGCCGTGGTGTCTGCGAGTACCCATATCGCACCGCGACAAAACACCTTCGAAAATTATTGCAATATTTTGCGAGGACATAAAGCGCAAGCGCATACTATGCGGTACAATGTTTTGTGTAAATGTGTGGATCAATCAGTGTTTTCCGTTTTGTCTTCTGAGCTTGGGACTTACGAGAAATCTACCTGCATAATGGTGTTACTCATGTAATGGTCAGTTACGCAAAATACTGAAAGCAAAACATGTTCGTTTACACAGATATATGATGCTGCACGCGGTTGCACAGTTATGCACTTGAAGGAGCAACCGCGCGTGGTAAGAAGCACCTCGCCGACGGCATCCGCATTCACGTTCCGCAAATGTTCAAGCGCAGCAGGACGGGGCTTGCACGCCTGTGCGGTCTTGTGGGGCTAGATAGGCCGCATGCTGATTTAGACTGCAGTACCACGTCATTCGCGGGCTAGAGGGGTACTTTCTGCCCCTGCTTACGGGAAACCGAGTCCTCCATGCATATGCACTAATTTTAGAGTGTACGATAGGCTGCGTGTATGTGGCCCTCTAAATGCGCAAGCATTTAAATGCCTAGAAAACCAGAAAAACGTGTGTTCGCGTAAGATGATTTGGTATATACAAACTAATGTGTAGAGCCAAGTTGTATGGGACAGAAATAACGTTGACGTTAAAAAGTTCGAAGCTGCAACCTTATGCTCACAAGACGACATGTTTACAGACATGGGGCTAAGCCACCACGCTTGCATATGGTGAACATATCTGACATATCTAACTACATCAACGTGTTGTACCGGCGGAGCTACAGCAACAGGCTGAAGAACGCTTGAAAGAAGAGAAGGACGCCGCGCTGATGCAACTCGACAACGAAGTTTCAGCGAAGGTCGCGTAGCATGAGCCAGCGTCATCGCCAACAAAGAGCACACGACTTACCTCAGCGCACCAGCATAAAATGAAGTGATTAATAGCAAACAGCTAGAAGGGCTAGAGTTAAGGCTAGTTGGTTCTTCATAACTGCACAACTCTGCACACAAGTCGCGCTAGCCTTGTGTGTTTATTGTTTGTATATGTGTGCTTTTTTCGCGCCTCTTTCTTTGTGTTCGAAGAGCCAGCCGCAAGCGTCAACAGTCGCTAAAGATCACACAAAACTTCAGCAACTCTGAGCGCAGATTCTGCGCGGAAAGAGTTCGCATCGATTCAGCCGCAGGCGGTTAATAATAGCACAAGTTTTGTATAAAATCACTAAACAGCCGTGTGGGGTCTTTGGCGCTTTGTGGACACTTCTCTGCGTACTCTACATGCCCTCATTTTCATTGCTATTAATTACCATCGATAACTTCTTGCTAAGGTTACGATGCCTAATTACCAATGGTTCTTGTTCATAAGCTGCTTGCAATGGTCTGGATGAATCCGCTAACGTTCCTTTCCACGTACGCATACGCAGCTGACACTGACAATGCGCCTATGAAGCGTGAGAGCTATTACTGAATGTGGCTCAGATGTCAAGCATCTAAGAGAAAATGATTATCTAGCTTAGATGTAGAAAGAATCACAAATAGGGTACAACTGCCTCACGATGAATAATCGATGAAGATTATGTTCAAGTAGAGGTATTAAATACGTTATACTAAGCAAGTACACATTTACAGAGGAAGTTGTTCCATGAGAACTAGGCTCTCAAACTAGCAGCTTGCACAGCTCTGGGCGCGCTAGCATGCTACCAACAAGCACTTTAGCGTGGCCGCGGTCCACCAAAGCGAAATAATTTAACAACTTTAGGGACTGTAAAACTTTATACTCTAAGTATAAAGCAGAAGTATAAAGCGGAAGCTACTGTAATTGAAGAAGGTCGAAATGAAAAATCAGAAGGCAAATTCTCGAACTGGTATGGAGCTGCAATGCTTCTCCATGAAGACGATATTTTTAAGTGCAAGAGAAGACACGAAACAGAACACGGTTACATAAAGGGAAAGACTATTTTCAACGACAAAGTTGAAAGTAGTGCAGGGCCCACGTGGAAGCTTATGTTTTGTGTCGTTTCATGCGCTCGGTAATATTGTCATTTGGCACCTACTGCATTTGCCCTCAAAAAGTATTTTGTTAAATTTACATGGACTGCCTTTTTAGCCGTTTGAATGAAAGTGTTTAAGGGCTTAGGATCATGTTCTTAGAAACCGAGCAAGTGCTAAATATTTCCTGGTGCCTTCGCCACTTTGTCTATTAGCATACGTGTAAGACTTGTCCCACAGTACCTGTCATTGAAGTACCCCGATAAACGAGAGCCTCTTCGGTGATGTCCAGCTGCAGGGTCTCCGCCACGGCGACGGAAGAACCGCAAAACAGTCGTCTGCAGAAGCAGGAACGGCGCCACCCTGGACCATGTTGCAGCGACGTCCTGATGCAGCTTCCGATCTGGCACCACAGGTGCTGCGTCGCTCCGTCCATTCCAGGAAATGCCAAAGTGGACGGGTCCTTCGCCAGCTGGGCCTCAAAGTGGCCACGCTGCATTGGCTGTTTTCGAGTTGGGTCCTGCAGTAAAATAAAGCGCCATTCGAATGGCTGCGCGAGGAAGCGTGCGCTCGAGCCAGTGCCCGTGGTAACACTGGTTCTCAAGATGTTGATAGCCATGCTCGCTGGCTCATATCCATAACAGAAAATCGAAAAAAAAAAGAAACTGGCGGTACGCTCGATAATTAGACATTAGTTAGCTTATAAAGAGGCAATAAAGCAGTTGAAGAAATGTAAAAAGAAAAGACAGAAAAATATGAAGCATTTTTTGAGGATGATCCAAATAAGTGTCAAAATTCCTAAGTTGGAAGAAAAGATGGTTGATGCCTCTGTCATAGGAATCGGTATAACACGAAAGTGAAACGTGTCGTCACAGAAGTAGTAGACTGTTTATAATGCATTGGTATATGAGAGCTTGTACAATGTCTACTGTTGTTTGGCAGATATAGCACCGCTTGATGTGGACGCACTCACGTTGATGCCCAGTGGCGCATCTTCGTACCGACGGCTAACGCCCATGGTAATGATTTAACCCTTGCTGTAGCTGAAATTCTTAACATATACGTGGACACCGCATGTGGTGAATCCCGCGCAAATATGACATCAACAAGCACATAATGAACACTGATACTCGATATGCACTCCTTCAAAGCGTCGTGAGACGCGAAGAGAAACGCTACGCGCGTCCTTTTTTCCCTCTATCCTAGCCACTAATTTTCACAAGGCGAACGTCGGAGAGCTATTTTTCGATATGGATGGATGCTATGAGCGAGGCTTGGGCTAAAACCACTACCGAAATTGCACTTGTATTGGCTACCCGCCGAATGGGAGGGTCGCACCTATGGCGCGTTTTTTAACACGAAAGTGCTTTTATGCCGGGGTCCACGAAGACATGCATGACGTATTTCCGTCACGGAAGTAGGTCAACAAAATGAATGCCATCAGATGGCAAAGAAAAAAGTCACAGTTTCGCCGCAAGGGCGAAGCAATGAATGCGATAGCAAGAAAAGTGGCCCGTGATGGACGCGCTGCGACTACCGTGCGTCCATCACTACCCGGCAGCTACCTAGACAGTTTTAATTTCACGTACGTAAGGACTGCTCATACTCAAACGTGAAAAGTACACGTACGTTACGTGCACGACATCTGAAACGCTTTTAGCTACACGCACGCGACGCGCGGTGGGAGCTACCACGTAGCTCGATCTGCTGAGAATCATGAACACTGCGGCAGTTTGTTCGAGCGCCCGTGCGAGCATACAGCGGAAGGGCAAGGTTCTCGCTGCGCAAATATAAGAAGCCGCGCGCTCCTAGCACCATCTCGCTGGTAATGAAGAAACGCTTATAAGCGCCTCCGTCTCGGAGGACTGCAAACGGTAAAGGGTGTGTATAACGCTCGCCGTTAGCTGCCAGAGGGATGTACGCTTTGTGGAGTAGTGCTTAGCGCACCGCGCTGAGAATTCAGAGGGCGCTGGTTCGATTCCGCGGTTCGGGAGCATTTTTCTGATTTATTTTTCTTTGGGATATTGATGTATATATACATACTTATATATATACGCAGCATGACGGCGGCGACGGCGACGGCGACGGCAAAAATCAGCCGAGACTGTCCATATAATTGCTATCGCAATAAAAAACTATAGGAAAAATTGGCCGCGTATCTGCGTGCTTCGCTGCAAATGTCGTCTAAAGACGTTAAAAGAGGCGCTGCGTGAGATATGAACGCCATCTGGCAAGACGTCGGGAAACGTGAATGCTGTGTTGCGGGCTGGTAGTCCCGGCGCAGCAGCAGGCGAAGACCGGCAGTGACCAAGGCGACCGGCGGGGACGCCAGCCAGCCCGAACACGCGGTTTGGCGCGAAGCGCCGAAGCAGAAGAAACGTCCGCACTCAACGAGTACTGTCCACACACTCTTTTATATTCACGTCGCCTGCGTAAAGCAGGAATGCCAGAGCGGCGCTCCATGGCATTCGTACAGTGCAATACTGAACCGAAAGCGAAACAGAACAATGAGCTCGTGCAGAGGGCACGGAGGAAGCGAAGTTTCCGCTCAGTCGCATTTTCAGCGCAATTTAAGAAACTAGGGTCTCTAGAATTACGTATCTATGTATTTTCTATTAAAGGAACACACCACCTAATACTTACCTAGTGATGTTGCGCCTCAGATATGCGTAATGTTTGCTTTTTGCTCAACAATGTACGCAAGTATGAACCTAGTCAGCCGTTCACGATGGCTGGCCCTTGGGCAAGTGGTTCAACTTTGGCCGAGTGGCTGAATCGAGGGACGTGCCGACAAACAGAAAGACAGACCAAAATTTCTGCGTTTAAGGTTCCCCAGAAGACCATCGTCTTTAAAAATTCCGATAACGGGAATCGAACCCACGACCCCTCGGTCCGCGACGATGGTTGGCGGGCGTTTAGCCCACTGAGCTACCGCCAAACACATTACGGAGGCGGCATGAACGCGCCTTTTATCTTTCACACTTGCGTCTGGCAGTGATCATGAATGGATGGATGCTATGAGCGTCCCCTTTATAACGGGGCGGTGACATCTGTGCCACCAGGCTCGAAAAAAAAAATCACAGCATATCCACGGAGTGAATGATGATGGGTGGCCGAAGCTGCGGACGTTCATCGGAAACCGTGAATCTTCCGTGAATTCTGCCCAGTACATCATCACCGACGTGAGATCGGGCGCGTTTATACTAAAGGTTTGATGAGTTATGACGACTTGCAGCTCACTTTAATTTTACATGTACGCTGTGAATTTTCATTGTTTAGAAAACATCTGGCGTCTTTCGTTAAGCAGCTGGCGTCTTTTCGTTTTGCTGTAAAAACATCTGGCGATCTTTCGTTTTCCTTTTAGAAAACATCTGGCGTCTTTCGTTGGTTTATTTCATCAGTCAACGGCGTTTTGAACAAAATGTTTATTGTTTAATCACGCACATGAGAAATCTCACCAGGCACTACCTTGGAGGTAAACAATGGCTGCTAATGGGAATGAGAGACAGAAGAAGTCGGCTTTTAGCTGACACACTTCTACTTCTACTAACGTTTCCTACTGGAACATGCCAATGGCTGCTAATGGGGAATGAGAGACAGAAGAATTCGGCTTTTAGTTTTTGATTGTTCAACAACGCACAGGAAAAATCTCCCACCGGCACCACTTGAAGGTCAAGATATGGTACTAGCGTTACGACTGGTTACGCACTACTACGACTACGAGGGACGAACGGGTGCCGCCTTAAGGAGCTTCGCCCCTAAAAAAACGCGCTGTTGCAACGACCGTCCCATTCGACGCGTTTCCAATACAAGTTTAATTTCGTCAACGCTTTCACACACCGTGTGGTGGCGGTTTTAGCGCAAGCCTCGCTCATAGCATCCATCCATATCGACAAATAGCTCTCCGACGCTCGCCTGGCTGTCGCTCCGCGTTCCCTGCGCGCCCTGTGAGAAGTAACGTGCACGCTAGAGGGAAGACACGACGCGCGTAGCGTTTCTCTTCGCATATCGCGACGCTTTGAAGGAGTGCATATCGAGCATTAGTGTATATTGTGTGCTTGTTGATGCCATCTTTGCGCGGGATTCACCATATGCGGAGTCCACGTATACGTTAAGAATTTCAGCTACCACAAGAGTTAAATCAGGATCATGGGCGTTTGTCGTCGTTACGGAGATATACCGCTAGGCGTCAACGTGAGTGAGATGCGGCCACATCAACCGGTGCTATATCTGCCAAACAACAGTAGACATTGTACAAGCTCTCATATACCAATGCACTATAAATAATAAACTACTTCTGTGACGACACGTTTCACTTTCGTGTTATACCGATTCCTATGACGGAGGGATCAACCATTTTTTTTTGTTTTTCAAGTCTGGTGGCACACATGTCACCACCCCGTTATAAAGGGGACGCTCATAGCATCCATCCATACATCCAAGAGCACTGTGGGAGAAAAATGTGCAAGATAAAAGGCGCGTTCATGTAGCCTCTGTTATGTGTTTGGCGGTAGCTCAGTGGGCTAAACACATAGGCGTGCGCACGGGGGGGGGCACCCCCCCCTATTCTCCTAAGAGGGGGGCGCAATGTCAGCGCCATACGTTGACATAATTGGGAGGGGGGGGGGCGCTGAGACGAACCTTCCCCCCCTAAAGGGGAACCCTGCGCACTCCTATGGCTAGCGCCCGCTTGCTGACATTTCCGTGACAGGAAATACGTCATGAACCTCTTGGTGGACTCCAGCATAAAACACTTTCGTGTTAAAAATTCCCACGAAAAAAGATTGTAATATCCAGTTTACTTCTCTCTATATAGAACATTGTTTAGCGACTGATGTTGGGCCAGTCCCCCTCTATGAGTTAGTAATTGAGGCCAAACAAAAAACACTCAAGATAGCTTCGCACTAGTGGTGCCCAGCCTGAAGGCAGAGCACAGCTGGGCGGCCTTCGTTGTTTGTTTATTTTACTGTTTCTTTCTACCACTCTTTCTTTGGCGTTCTCTGTTTTTTTCTTTCACCTATTTATTGTCTCTTTTTCTTTCTATTTGTTTCATTCTCTATCTCCTTCTTTCTCTTCCATTCTCGCTCTTTACATCTTTTTCTCTCTTTCTTCCCTTCCCCTCTCTTCTCTATTTCCCGCTTCCTCTACCTTTCTATCTTTTTCTCTCTCCCTCTTTTTATTTCATTCTCTCCATTCCTCTCTTTCCATTACATGCTTTACTGTCAACCTTCCTTCTTTCCCTCCCTCTATCACTCAGAACCCTTTCCCACCCCATTGCTATGCTATACTATTCAAGTTTATGTTATGCTCAGCTAGCGTTCCCAGATAGAAAAGTGGTTACGATGCTGGCCTTCAGATCGTATTATGGATGTTTTAATCCTACCTATAAAAAAAATGTTTGCAAGAACTTCTATTTCTTCCTTTCTCTCTCTTTCGCTCGCTCTTTCCCTCTCTATGTACTCAGTCTCTCACCCATCAGAGTTATAAGAATCGTGCGCCGGAGAATCGATGCACGTCAAGTTGAGCAGTGTTCGCTTATTCACTATATATATATATATATATATATATATATATATATATATATATATATATATATATATATATATCTTATATATATATATAATATAAACGCGTGTGAAAATGCCATCCTGTAATATCACAATTGTATAACAGCGTTTATTGCAAGCAAATAACGTTAAACTATCGGGTCTAGTTTTGCAATCAGTCAGTTCATCGAAAGACAGATCTACATACTTGGTTCCGCTACAGCCATCGGCAAAAAGCAACCCTTGCGAAATTGGTAAAGGTAAGAACAAAATCCATAGATAGCGTCAAAAACGAATAAATCTACAGCAGGATTCTTTAAGCCACAACTTGGTTCCTGCTGATGACTGCTGGCAAAATTGATAACTGAATAAAAATCATCCACTGCAAGCAAACCTTCCAGAACTCTTCGGTAACGCTTTGCAATAACGCGTAACATCAAATAATAATAATAATAATAATAATAATAATAATAATAATAATAATATAATAATAATAATAATAATAATACCGCGTAAGTTGACATTTATATCCACAAATAAATGAATTATATACGTAGTTAATTACGTTGCAATACGAAAGTGGCGCGAGCTAGAGTCGCTAAACGAAATAAACGCATAAATTGGTTCAAATAGGCCCACGCGCAGCATAACAAGGTCACAAAAGAGTCACTTGCACAATAGATGCCATCGTCGCCGAGACGCGCAGGCGCATGGTGATAAAGTCGGCGTGCCAAAACCAAGACGTTCGCGCGACTACGAGCAAGCCGCCGCCCCTTGGCTCCATGTTGGTGCGCTCTCCACTAAAGAATTTCTGGGCTTCTGTGTGGCTTCACTGTGGTCTTGCGGCTGGGCCTCTTTCCTGGGCTTGGACAGGTTCGCGGGCTGCGGCCATATTGAGAGACGGCGCATGCGCCGGGCAGGCCACGTCGTGTGCGCTTTGCCCTTTGGTTGCCGCTCTCCCCTCGGGCAACACTGTCGTGGCAGGAATTTCACATACAATGCTGGCGTCTCCAAACCAACCATGTCTCGACGACTGGGTGTTGGGCCCCGGGAAAGGCAGGATGTCCACTGGTCGTGATGGTAAACTGAAAAACAGAGACAGTACCGCGTAGGGCTTAGATTTATTTTGTTATATACATATGCAGGGGTGTTTCAAACAATCCATGCAGGTTCACATGATCGACCTGGTAAAGACGTGTTGTTAACGAACTATACTGCCACTGCACGGGCGCTTACATCTCCGTAATGTGCTCTATATCAAGCTCTGACGAACGCTAGAAACATGAAAGACGCCGTGCCGATGCTGCTTGGCAAGGTACCGGGGTAACGTGCCACAATTAGAGTTTCCTAGAATAAAACTTTACGCTTACGCATCCCTTGGAAAACTTGGAAAACAGGTTCTACGTGAAGATGCTCCACTGCTTTAACCATAGCAGGATATCAGCTGAGTCCTTTAATAACATCACTGAACTGTTGGAAGGATCGTCTATCGATTTGTGGGCGACGGCTACATGCTCGAATTTATCCATCCTAGTTATCACTATGTAAGCTTGTCATTTATTGCCTGTTATTGTCGTCAATAAACTCAAAACATTCGGCAGGTCCCACGCACTGTCGGAATCGATGTAATGCGAAGCAGCCAGCAAAGAGCTGCATACATCGCCTTGTTTGTCTTTGAGCCAAATGAAATCATTCATGCCATACGCATGCATGCACAATCTAGTATACACCATGCCAATGAAACGCATATTCTGGTATATACAATGCATGACCTGTCGCTTATGTTCATCACGCACTCGTGTCGTGCCATACCAATTTTGGTATATATCCAGTTAACAAAACGGCCGGAAGCACACCATGACAGTGGCATGTAAATCATACCGTACATGACATGCATAACATGATTCGCATGTTAAGACATCTCATTTATGTTCGTCATAGAGTCACATCGCGCAATACCAATTTTGGTGTATATCAAACGAGCGAAACTGCCACGAATGCGCCATGAGCATGACATGTAAATCATGTCGTACATGTCATGCATGTCATGATTTTCATGTTACCACGTCTCATTTACGTTAGTCATACAGTTGCTGCGCGCTATACCAATTTTTGTGTACATCAAGCTAGCGAAGCGGCCGCGAATGCATCATGAGCGTGGCATGTAAATCATGACATACATGACATGCATGTCATGGTCTTCATCTTGCCAACAGTTATTCATATTCTTCATACAGTGACTTCGCGCAATACCAATTTTGGTGTATATCAATCTACTGAAACGGCCGCTAGCGCACCATGAGCGTGGCATGAAAATCAGGTTGTACATGACTTGCATGTCATGATTTTCATGTTACCACCTCTCACGTTCGTCATACGATCGTGTCGCGCAATACCAATTTTGGCGTATATCATGCAAGCGAAACGGCCGCAAATGCACCATGAGCGTGGAATGTAAATCATGACATACATGCCATGGATGTCATGGTTTTCATGCTACCATCTGTTATTCATGTTCTTACAGTCACATAGCACAATACCAATTTTCGTGTATATCAAGCAAGCGAAACGGCCACGAGTGCGCCATGAGCATGACATGTAAATCATGTCGTACATGTCATGCATGTCATGATTTTCATGTTACCACGTCTCATTTACGTTCGTCATACAGTCGCTGCGCGCTATACCAATTTTAGTGTACATCAAGCTAGCGAAGCGGCGCGAATGCATCATGAGCGTGGCATGTAAATCATGACATACATGACATGCATGTCATGGTTTTCATCTTACCAACAGTTATTTATGTTCTTCATATAGTCACTTCGCGCAATACCAATTTTGGTGTATATCAATCTACTGAAACGGCCGCTAGCGCACCATGAGCGTGGCATGTAAATCAGGTTGTACATGACTTGCATGTCATGATTTTCATGTTACCACCTCTAACTTACGTTCGTCATACGGTCGTGTCGCGCAATACCAATTTTGGTGTATATCATGCAAGCGAAACGGCCACAAATGCACCATGAGCGTGGCATGTAAATCATTACATACATGTCATGGCTGACATGGTTTTCATGCTACCACCTGTTATTCATGGTCCTCATACAGCCACATAGCACAATACCAATTTTGGCGTATATCGATCTAGCGAAACGACCGCGAGTGCGCCATGAGCGTGGCATGTAAATCAGGTCATACATGACATGCATGTCATGATTTTCATGTTACCACGTGTCAGTTATGTTCGTTGTACAGAAATGTCTCGTCATACCAGTTTTCGTATATATCCCTTCATTTAAACGGCCGCGAGCGCTCAGTGACCATGTCATGTAATTCATGCTGCACATGACAAGCGCGTCATGAGTTGCATGTTAGGACCTGTCATTATGTTCGTCATGAATTCTTGTCACGCCGTACCAATTTTGGTGTATATGAAATTAACGGAACGGCCGCAAGAGCCTAAGGTCGTGGAATGTAAATCATGCTGTTCATGACATGCGTGTCATGATTTTCATGATATGACCTGTCATTTATGTTCGTAATAAGGCCATGTTATGACACACCAATTTTGGTATACATCTGATTAACGAAACGGCCAGGAGAGCACAAAGTCGTAGGCAGATAGATAGATAGATAGATAGATAGATAGATAGATAGATAGATAGATAGATAGATAGATAGATAGATAGATAGATAGATAGATAGATAGATAGATAGATAGATAGATAGATAGATAGATAGATAGATAGATAGATAGATAGATAGATAGATAGATAGATAGATAGATAGATAGATAGATAGATAGATACGCTCAAAGTCGCAGAAGTTCGCTAAGAAATGCTTCGCATTTAATATCAAAATATCTTCCATCATAAGTGTTGTTTGTCGCTACCTCGCTGAATTTTTTAATAACCTATGCAGCGTGTGCAGGCGTAGCCAGCACCGACTTTGCGCTTATGAAGCCTAAGATATTTTACCAAATGCGGCACAGATGGCCAGCACGAAGTACGAAATTGTAGACTCGTGGAAAGGCTCTGAAAAACAGCGTACGTTTTTCGCAAAGAATTATTGACTACCTGGAGCGTCCATTGCGGAGCAGCGAGCAAGCGCAATTCACGAGGTAGTGTTGAATGCCAGGCGAGCTAATTAGAAACCAGCAGCTCGTACATCCACGGACGCGTTGGTACAACATAGTAATGCGGTAGCGCTAGACGACGGCCACGGCGCAGCAACAATATTTCGATTTGAGCAAGATGCTGAGCCTTCACGGTATCCATAAAACGTCCGCAAGGCGAAGCCTATACTGCCCTATTGGTAGCCGTGCTGTCGCAAGGGTTCATTTCGTCTTTCATTTTAGCGCATTCCTAAACCTAATCCAGAAAGGCTGAATAAATGAACAAATTATAGGTAGCTCTTCATACGGTGAAACAGTTCTGTGGAAATTCCAAAGCTGCCGACCGCTTCATAAAATGAAAAATGAAATCGAGAACTTCCATACAGGGAAGCAGTTGTTGTCTACAAAGCTGAAACCTGTATAGGTTTCCTCTGTATCCGAATTATCAGATACTAGAAGCTCTCGTATATCTAAGGCGCCGCAATCCTAGAGAGCGCTAAACAGTTACTGCTATTCTCTCCAGCGCCTTACCTCGCAATATTACCTGAACTATTATCTCGCATATAAAACTTTAGCCACAGTACCTTTCATCGAAGTATACCCCGATGGCCGGCTGCCTCTCCGACGATGGGCTGCTGCACGATCTCTGCCTTGTTCAACGAAGAACAACGAGGCAGGCGCCTGCAGGAACCGGAAGCGGGCAATGTCAAACGAAGTCGCAGCGTCACACTGGTGCAGCTTCAGACCGGGAACCATAGAAGACTGCGCCACACCGTTGATGCTTGGCACTGCGAAATTCGACCAGTATTTCCTCGGCTATCCCTCAGAGCAGCCGCGCTGCGTCGCCTTTCGAACGACTGCGCGTAAGAGCGCGGTTCTCGAAACGACCATGCTCGAGCATGCATCCGTGGCAACGCTGCGACAGGGAATTGTAAACATAATGTGGCTCATACCCACGACTGAGAATTCATCGAGATATGGCCGGTAGATTGGAAACATTGTAATAATAAATTAAAGAATTAAAGAAAACAAAGCAGTTATATAAAGGTAAAATGTGGAGGAGAGGTCACACAGGATCCGAAAACGCCAATAATTTTGAAGAACGAAAACCTAGATCAGCGTAACATACAATTACTGCTATACGCCAAAGAGGTTTAACAGAAAATTAACGTAGCTTGCCGTAGAGGCGCAACGCAGGAGAGACAGCGGAGCTGATGAGTACCTATGTATTCCTGGCTTTTCC
This sequence comes from Rhipicephalus sanguineus, assembly GCF_013339695.2. Lineage (NCBI taxonomy): Eukaryota > Metazoa > Arthropoda > Arachnida > Ixodida > Ixodidae > Rhipicephalus > Rhipicephalus sanguineus. Next base: position 82,780,404 of record NC_051178.1, read on the forward strand.
TGTTTTGCCAAGTTCTGCAAATTTTTTCTGTCTTTCTTTCTCTATTTCTCTCGCCTTCTCTTTCCTGTCTGTTTCTTTCTGTCGGTTTTTTCTCTGTTTATTTCTATTTATTTATTTCTCTCTATTTCTATCTCTTTCTAGCTCTTTCTATCTTTCTTCCTCTTTCATCCCTTTCTCTCTCTATTTCTCTCTTCCTCATTCTTTCTGTGCTGTGCTTTGCTCTCTCCCTCCTCCTCACCATCACATCGCTCCTCCTCACGCTCACTTACCTTTCTCACTCCCTTTCTGCACTATACATTACCAGGCTATCTTACGCTCTGGTAGCATGCCCGGATAGTGGAGTGGTTGAGACTTTAGCCTTCGGATCGAGGGTGCGGGGGTTCGAATTCCGCCTCGAGTAGCAATTTTTTTCGCGAATTTTTTTTCTCTCTTTCTCTCTGTCTTTTTCTCTCTCTCTGTACTCGTTTTCTCACTCATCAGGGTTATTACAGGGCACGTCGCAGAAGTTGGCGCACGTACCGTGGTAGCGAAGCAGACGAGGACGAAAATGAAGTAGAGGATGTAGAGAGCGCGGGCCGGTTCATGATGATGGTCATTTCTGTTTGCGACAAATTACGGTGAGCTTAGGCAGCTTCGGTGTTAAAAATTGCTGGCGTAAAAATTATGCCTCAAAAGTGAAGCAGGGCTTTCACAACCTTTCCAGGGCCACGGTATCACGATGTCTGATATCCCTGGCTTCTTACTTAACCTATTTTGCTGTACTTGCCGCAGTTCTAGATGTTATCCTCCTTTTATCGCATTTTTGTGTGCTTGCCGTTGTTTTAACAGCGGAGCCGTTTAAGATCGGGCATGGTCCGGTGGTCGTCGTAAAACTTCGCCGACCGATGGCGTCACCATGCATCGCCTAATTACGCATTGGAGGAAAGAAAGGAGGTGGAGGGAATAGAATGCGAGCGGTGGAGGAGAAAAAATAGGTAAGCCAGAATAAAATTTCTTGGACGAGGCGGCATACGAACCCGCGTAGCCAGGGTGCGAAGGCGAGCGTCGTATCTACTAGGCTATCCAGGCACGCTACAACAAGAGCGTATGGGAACCGTATGATTGCGTTGATACGGGCGAGAGAACGGGAAATGCGTAGAGGGAAAGAAAAAGAAAGAGAGTGAGAAAGAAAGAAGGCGGCAAAAAAAGAAAAACAGAGAGAGAGAGAAAGAGAGAGAAAGAAAAGGAGAGAAATAAATAGAAAGAAAAGGAGATAGCAAGTAGAGAGAAAGAGAGTCTCAACTTGGCTTCCCTAGGGTCAAAATGTTCCTTGCATCAGTTCCGAAGTGTTCCTTGTACCAGTTAGGAAGCCCTCATTGCCTTATGTTAATCTGAAAGTTTCCTGAGAGGCAGTCGGTGAAGTCTTCCTTGGTACTTCCGTAGCTGAAGGTAGCGTCTATGCTACCTTCAAGATCTTGGCAATTTTTATTGGCTATCACGTCACCTGTACCATCTCTGTTTGTTACCTTTGTCGGAAACGACCTAGTAATTTCAAATTTAAACTAGTGTTTACATTACCAGAGCAAAATCACTTGACCTCTAAACGATCACAAGCAAATAAGCGCTCGTTTCCAATATAATGTGGCGTCAACTGCTGCCATCAACTTTGCCGTTCAGGCGTTGCGAGAAATTCCTGCTCAATTTCCTTTTAAACATCACTGCTCTACGCGTACTAAATCAGTGTGGTAAGAGAACAGCACCATCGACATCGAACACGTTGCCACGCGACCTTGCTCTAGCGCGAGCATCCCGAGACGAGCGTTGGCTGCAATCGGGTTCGCACGCGCATTTGTTCGAACGGTGCCTTTCTGGACGGCCGAGCGAGAAGATGGCCGCAGCAGCGTGGCAGATTTGGCAACTGCCACTGCTGCTGCGATAGCAGCAACCGTGCGGGCTGGCTTGCGCCGTGTCCGATCACGACCAGTGCCAAGGCGACCCTGTGCATTGGCTCAAGGAGACCCCGGTGCCTGTTCTCGCGGCCGCCTTTATCGAGGATCCTCGATGGACCTGGCAGGGATCCTGCAGCACTTCATCGTGGATATCGACCAAACGACGATGGGTATCGTATGTCCATCTGTACCAAATATGAGTAGCACTTTGGCTCGAACGTCAGGTTAGGGGTAGGTGGGCGACCCACCTATAAGTCTTACGCACACACACGCACACACACGCACGCACGCGCGCACACACACGAACATTTCCTAAAGCATATTCATTCACGCATAGGTGTTGAGACGCTAGGCGCGTTATCCTAAAGCTGACGTATTGTCGATAGCATAGTGTCGTACCGCCATTGCAAAAGTCAACTTCAAGTGAGTAATGCGTAATCCGCAGCGTGTGTGTTTTAAAGGAGTTCTAAAGCGTTCGTCACACTGCCCGTGTTGCAGATTACGGTCACGACGAGTCCGGATCCTTGTTCAAGCGGGTCAGGTGACCGGAGCTGATCGGCGTGAACGAGCAAATGCCAGCAACCACCGGCATTCACACGGCCACGTTCCGGGCTTTGCGCCCATGCTCACATAGGACCACCGCAGTTAAGCACCGAACCAACCACGAATGTGACAGCTCGACTGCCGATGTCCACAGAATACACGCTCACCGTGGAGAGCGCACCGACGAAGTGGTCCACAGTGATGGTGAAAAGCGGACGGCGGCGGTGAATGAACGCTCCTTCTACGGATGAGATACCGGGACGCAGCCGGCAGTGTCTCCTGCCATGCCTCTCCGTCTTGCCAGGGCGCTGTCATTCGTTCCCAGAGCGCAGCGATTCCGTGCGTTGAAATTGAGGCGGCCTTGCTCCCACTTCCTGTGGCGGACGCTTATTTATTGCGCAATTCCAATGTATATGTTGTTTGGCGATTTTTATTTTGCATCTTATGTTTATTATTTATGCGCTATTATTGATCTTATTCAACGTTTAATTTTTGCGTTTTTCTTAAGCTTCGAAAACATCCGCTGAATAGGGCGAAGAGTTCTGGAAGGTTTGCGTTGTGAGGAAATTTAAGATGGCGGCCTTCCGAACAAGAATGAATAAAAGTCGAGCTTTTGCATGGAACAGCGCGGCTGTAGATTTATTGTATATCTGTAAACAGGAGGTACACGCAATTTGTCTTCTAGTTGCTTTTGTTCGTATTATTCTTCGAACATTGTCGCATTAAATGTGGAAGCGACTATTGCTCGCGTTAATTTGGAAGCGCTGCACGTATAAGCGTCTTGTTTCTTTCGTTCACTGCCTAACGTCTATCTCACAAGCTGGTTGCAGCACTGCGGAAGCTACGGGGCTGTTAGTCAACAGGAAGAGCGAACACGCCACCTGATGTATGCAGTCGCGCCGCGTCTTCTGCTCCGCGTCCCCATAACGCGGCCAGCAGAGGGCACACGGCAGCAACCAAGGCTTTTAGATTTCGACAGCAACGGTTATGCCCGACAAAAAATGGCGGCACTCGTCTAAGCCGGTTCGTTGCGCCTCGAAATTATGAAGTCACCGTCATGAGATGTGTGGCCCGGCCGTGGGCACGTGGTGTTGCGCGAGCCAATGGGGCTCTGAACTAAGGGCTCCACCCAACAAGGGCGACCCTTTAAGCCTGCATAAATAAAAGTTTCCTCTCTCTCTCTCTCTCTCTCTCTCTAAAACAACGCTTGTGTTTATGTTATATTTGCGTCTTCAGGTTCGACAGCAATATATTGGGGAAAAGTTTGCGCTGTTTCTATGAATCTCATATTCTCGGGGTCAAGGCTTAGCAGGCATGGCTGCACAAACAGCTTATCTAATAGGGACAAACAGTTGATACGTTGTCGTCAGCGTGAGATCACACAAAGCGATAGCCGATTCCACCGTTTGTCTATTAAATGCGAAGCATTTCTTAGCGAACCTCTGGCACTTTGAGCGTTTCTATCTACGTATCTATCCATCTATCTATCTATCTAGCCGCCTACGTCTGGGTACTCTCATGATCGCCTCCTTAACTTAGTGTAGACCAAAATTTGCATGGGAGGGTAAGAGGATTTGACGAATATGATTGCCGGGTCATGACATGAATAACGTTAAAATCCTGTCGCGTACGTCGTCAAACCCTTTCCACTAGACACGTGTGGCACATACCAGTTCACCACGGGCCGCGGTGTACGGGTATGCGCCACAGGTGATTGACAATTTATATGTACCCAGGAACGGCGAGAACAGACATTGATAACTACTTAAATGCTAGGCGTTAAGGAAAACCATCATCGGCAGCGTTGACTCAACGAATGGAAAGATTGAAAATTACGATCCCAGCAGGAATCGAACCCAAGCATTCTGCGTGGCAATCAGGTATTCTACCACTGAGCCACGCCAGGTCTATAAACTGGTTTGGATAAACAGCCTGCGCAGGCGTAATATTGGTGCAACGCCAATCGTGGCTGTGCGGCTGGCTATCTAATTTTACAAGAAAGCAATAAACACTACATGATACTCCTACGATGTCTACTCCTACGATACCGGCGTCATGTCAGATTAACGTCTGTAGTTCCAGTGTTGGCTCCGCTTTTATAGTAGTCTAATAGGACATTACGTTTGTATTTCTATGATTCAGCAAGCTATGTTGAAGCATTGCTCGACCCCAAAGGAATACATTACCGAAAGTTACATATGATATCCACATCACCGCACCGTAAAGTGCACTTCGTCCCCCAGAACGACGCAGTGTCCTCTTCATTTCTTACGAGGCTGGGCGATGGCCTCATGCTGACAGAGAATGATGCCAGATTGACTGACAGCCGTTTTGTAGACTAGGCTACGTAGGCCACATACACCCAGGTGCTCTACCAATACGACAAACACCATCCACAGATGTTGGTCTACGTAGCACTATCCAGGCCTACCAGCCTCAACAGCCTATACCTCACCAACGCGAAGGGTGGCTTCAGGTTCCGACATGTCGCCGGCTCTGTCGACAGACAATTTGTCGACGAAATGACCGAGGCCTCCACGACTTCCAACAGCTCTACTATACCACATACTTCACTATACATGGACCCCTCGTCACCACGATCACGACCGGATCCTATAACAAGTCAACCAGCTGCTGGTGCTCACTGATCACGGTGATGATGCCCTTGTTCAAGAACTGCCAAGAACTTCTTGCACACATGCACACGGGTTCGTGAAACATGCGTGCGTTCTCGGGACACGTATAAGCACTACATATCAGCTTACCACTTCTGGTGTTGGTAATACCCACGTTGCCATTGGCAGCGTTACCCAACCGTAAACAACTGGTTATATAACACATATGCGGCTCTTGAACATGTATATGTGTGCGTATAAAATTTATACAAATATGTTGCATCATTTTGTAATGTGTCGCTCAGTAAAAAAAGTTACGCCACAGTCAAATACTCGCCGCATGCTTCGCATACCATCGACTCCCACTGTACGTGGGATCTGCCGAATTT
>NC_051178.1:83435878-83605192 GCF_013339695.2 Rhipicephalus sanguineus
CTTCCTGTTGTTATGCACACCAACGTGTCCTCATTTTTTGTTTGGTGGGAACGTGATCAGTGTCTCAGTATAGTAGATATTACTTAATTGTTTAAGGCTAACAAATATAAGCCTGTACAAAAAAAAAGGTTAACTCCTCTGTTAATACTAAGCTCCGCGAGTATCCTGCAGAGAAGGCTTTTTTAGTCAATTTAATATAAGCTGCATAATGAAGGAGATTTCTCAAAACTATCGCTTTGTATCAAAGTACGTTTTGGCAGCCTTGAAGCAGCTATCTATGAAATTTTCTGGAAGAATTTCATCAGAGCATGTAGCTCCAGGGTATTGTTATGCAAAATAATAGATATTCTATGCGACGAAAAAAGGACATTGTAGGGCGCATTAATGTTTAAATAAAATACGCTGGCGCATTGAATAATTCGCGACAGAGCTCTCATTTTCATTGGCACTAAAAAGTCGATCGAGACTGTCAGGATTTTAAGAAAAAAAAGACTTCAAAGAACGCGTTTCTTTGTATCGCTTCTTGCTTTATACCGAATTCCCAAAACGACTGCCATATTGCCGTGGTTAACAGGGCCAGTCTGTATGAAATTACGAAATAATTGTGCCTACAGCGCAAAAGAAAATGATAAAAACAAAACATAGTAAGAGTAAACAACACGAACATGCGAACTCGGACTTTTTGTTATACTTCGAACCTTCATTGTCTGTTGGTTTCATTGGTTGTGTTTAACAAAGAAACGAGCCCCTCGAGCGATTCCCCTTCTGACGTTCGATTCTTATGGGACGTAGGGACAAAAGTGAAAGCGAGCTGGTTGAGGCTGCGCACATCCACAAGCAACACTGCTGTATTGATAGTACGTTGTCTTGCTATTTGTCTTTGCATTTTTATTACATGCTTTCTTCTTCGTAGGTCTCCCTAAAGTCAAAGGACAATGGAACCCTAGTCTGTAAAACGTCTCTTTCATATGAAGTATCACTACTTCGCTACCAATAAATTTGAGGTAAACTTAAACTTGAAGTCACAGCTGGGTGTCAGCAAAGCCTCTGTGACATTGTGTTAAAAATTGGCTGATATTTAACTCTCAATAACTGTTGGAGCTTTGCGTTCAAAACGAGGATGTGGCTATGAGAGACGCTGGAGTAAAGGACTCCGCAAATTTTGACCACCTGGGGTTCTTCAACATGCACCTAAGGCTAAGCACACGGGCCTCTAGCATTTTACCATCATTGAAACGCGGCCGCCGCTGCCGGATTTCGATCTTTCGACCTTTGGATCAGCTGTCCAGCACCATAACCACTAGACAACCGCGGCGGGTCGGTTGAATTCTTGGTAACCTTCGGCTTCGCAAATACTGTGCACACAGGCGGCGGCTGCAGTAATATCAACCTTGGAACGTTTCCGCCCTTGGTAAGATTCTCTATAACGTGATAATCCGGCCTCCCTTTACTGCGGTGTTTGAGCAGGCAACGTTGCCTTTGCTTTAGATCTCACAGCCTGCCTTCTAGCTACATTTATTGGGTGAGTGGATCCAGCCTTCTCGCTTGCGCTTCAGCGCAAAAAATGATCAAAACCAGACCGCCCGATTCGTCAGCAATAACTGCAATCTCTTTGCTAGTATGCCGGAAATAAAGGCTGCATTAGGATGGAAAACACTATAATCTATATGGCGGAAACTTCGATTAAAACTTTTATATGACAAATATTATAATCAAACAGGAATTAAAAAAGCGGAATGCCTGCTGGTACCAACGTAACGTTCTAATGATGTCAACACGCGCATAAAATACCAGAATATTTCTTCAGAGACAGTAGTTTTGATAACTCCTTCTTTTTAAAAAGGATTAGAGAGTGGAATCCACTCACTAGAGATGTAGTAAGCATGACTGACAAGCGCTCTTTTTAACTCATCGTTGTGACTTATGACATGTGTCTTACACATTTTATATCTGTTTGCTGTTTCCATATTGTACTAAAGGTTTGGTGTAATGCTGTTATTGTTATATTCCGCGTTCTGTTTCCGTGTTCAATAACAGAAGTGTCGTTAAACTATGTCTGTCGACTTTGAATGTGCACGCCCCTGTAGTAATGCTACTATGGCGCTTGGAAAAGTTTGTAAAAAAAAATTAATAAATGAATGAGAAAGAGGAGGTTAGAGAGGAGGTGTGTGAGAGTAAAGCATATATAAGCAGACAGACGTACAGGGAAGAGAGCAGAGAGAGAACTGAGAGAGGAGGACAAAGGCTTGCGGTGAGGAGGAGTGGCGTGCAGATGGTAGGGCGGAGCCGGGCAAGGTAGAGCCAATGCCCAGCCGCGCCGAGCACAAGTGGTATGACGTCGGTGAAAACGTGAAATTGGCAACGCTTAACTCTGTTAAACCTTGCTAAACCATGCTCCACCTTGCCTAGCTTTGCTTTACTTTGCACTGCATCGCCTATGCTTCCCTTTAGCTCTGCTCTCCCTCGATGTTTACGACGTAAATTAGTTAAGGCCACACAAGTTCTTTTTATTTTATTGTCACGTTAATTCTTATCCATACAGGGGTGGCGAAAATTACAAGCTTGGGCACAGTTCGATGAAAACGTACCCAATGTCTAAATAGAGCAGCGGCGGAGGTTCCATGAACGCTCCGACCTGGCTTGGAAATGAGTTGTCTGAGCCCGGGAAACTCAATGTCGTAATGATTACGCTGCACTATTGCTTGCTAGAGAAAAGAAAGGACGTCACCATAGAAAGCTATGAGTTCTAAAGTCGTCGCCTAAATAGTGGGTGACCGTGCGGCAAATCGTCTTTGGCGCTGGCAGAACCGGATATTATATTACTCCTGAATCGCGTGACCACTAATGAACTTCCACCTTAACCTAGCAGTTTCAATCTAGCTGCCTATTCAGCCACACGTTCTTCACGACAGCACAGGAATGAGAAGTAAGGCTACCGGTTACGAGTTATTTTAGTGCTATAACGTCTATCATTTGGGTAAGAATATTTTCGCACTCGGCAAGACCTTCACTTTCTGCGCGGTCATGGCAAGAACTTGGTCAGTGAAGAGCCAATAAGAAGCCTTTCTTTGCGGTTGCTGAACCAAGTGCACGCACCGGTCCCATTTAAATTTGCAGCGTTCTTGTTGGTCAAATTCCTGTAGAACGAGACGCGTATATATATTTTTTTCGTATTCAATGCCAACAACGTTTGTTAGCGGAAAACCTGGCAGCTAGCAATGTGACTACTTTCCTGAAGCCATACGTGTCGTATAAATACCTTCTCCTGTCTTCTTCGCTTCTTTCTTTCCTGCGTTTTCAACGACCGCACTCTTGACAGCAAGCCTACTATTGAAACCATGTAAATTCACCATCTCAATCTTTCTATATGTGTTCCTTGCTAACATAAAAAGTGGTGTTCCTTTAGTACTTGTATGTAGAATCGGTCGGGCTGTCCATGTGCGGTTACGTCAAAAGTCAGGAGCCTTTGCCTTATCGGGAAAATGGAAGCAAGCGAAAATTTCCGTGGGCGTACTTTACCTTTCTTTCTTTCTTTCTTTCTTTCTTTCTTTCTTTCTTTCTTTCTTTCTTTCTTTCTTTCTTTCTTTCTTTCTTTCTTTCTTTCTTTCTTTCTTTCTTTCTTTCTTTCTTTCTTTTTTTCTTCCTTCCTTTCTTTCCTTCATTCTTTATCTATCTATCTATCTATCTATCTATCTATCTATCTATCTATCTATCTATCTATCTATCTATCTATCTATCTATCTATCTATCTATCTATCTATCTATCTATCTATCTTTTTTCTTTCTTTCTTTCGGTCTGTCATAATGCGTAATGCTCAAGTCTGTTTCCTTCCTTCATGCCGGGAATGCGACATTTCTTTTATTGAATTGATAAAATAGGAGAAGTTGGTGCCATTGTGGTGGCACCGGCTACTCCTTCATCCACATGGTTAGCAGCACTAGACTTCAGTTGCTACAGGCAACAACGACGGTTATGCGTTCATATCCAGGCAACAGTGAAATGTGGCACCGTAAAATTACCAGTCACCTGGATGAAACATCAGATTGCCATATCATAAACTGCTGATCACCAACAAGCCACCGAATGGGAAAGCATCGGGTACCTTGAAATGGAGGACGCTTGAGCTTCGCCTTCAAGAGTAATACGCGATAGCGTAATCGGGCTCACGCGCATCGCCTTCTCAATTGCTAGCCTCGCTTCAGTTCTCGTTGCATGCCTCAACCGTACCGTAAGGATAAGTAAATGAACGATTGTGCGCGTAACATTGGCCGTTTCAAGCTATCCTAGAATGTCTATTGCAAGTACAGGTAAGTGCCCACTGTGCCGTTATTGTTCCTATAGCGAATCAGCGAATGGCCCACTACGAGTCCGCAAGGCAACACGCGAGACTATGCAGCTGTTCACTTGGTTTAGGACGTTCGGCTGAAACGCTGCTGACGACGATTAAATATGTCTGAGCACATTGTAACGGGTGGGTCTTTAGAACACCCGCTCGTTGCGTAATTCACATCTTCGGACACCTGGCGTGATTCTGCGCTTCTGTCACGCAATATTAGATGCGCTAAGGAGACTCCTTCATATACATGGCATTCATATAGTGTTTTTTTTCCCCCCGAAGCAGTTTCGAGAAATATCGTGGCTCTGTGGTAGAACACCTGCTTACCACGCAGACGGCCTGGGTTCGGTTCACACTCTAACTCGAAGTCTTTTGTTATTTATTTTATTTGCATCTTTCTCAATTTTTCTGTCACGGACAAGATGATTTTTCACTCACAGCCAACGACGCCGTCACGGACGCCGACACCTCCTTGCACACTTTTTTGTAAGGCAATCTTAAAGTAATTTCGTTACTTTTCAAAAGTAATAGCAACGTAAAGTCATAACTTTCGACCAGCTGTAACGTTTAATGTCATGTAATTATATTTACCAAGAATTTTCGAAAAGTTAATAATGATGTAGTGAAATTTTTTTGTGAATAATTTTGCCATCTTCGCTGAGCGCACGATCCCACCAATGTGAGTCCTCTTAGAGGCAAAGTAGCAAAAGAAGAATGAGGATGACGGGACACATCAAACCAACATAAAAGCGCTGTTCAAAAATCTACACCTGCATCTACATAGAAGCACGTCCTCCAGAAAGCTTGCAAGTGTTGGCCGCGGCCGAGAGAGAGCGAGAGTGTGCCAGGTTTGGCAGTGAAGCTCCACGGTGGACGCATGGTAACCGACAGTTCACGTTGTTCTAGCATGCCTTATAATCGACTGATATGAATTTTTTTTCCAGTGAAACGCTCCAGAGACGTCACTTTACAGTTTCAAGCGATCAACTAAAATTTACAATGGGACACATGGAGGGGCTCATTAAAAAGAATTGATTGAAGAAGAACCAGAGTGAATAACAGACAGAAGATTGTTCTTTTTGCAATCAAAGGCTCAAGTGCCGGTTGTCGGAGCTAGACGTCTGCACCGGTAATGAAAATAAATCACAGAAACATGACGGGGAAAAAGCCTGAGCGTAAACAACTTTCGTCATTAATGAATTCGATAGATTCCTGCCGTCCCCAGGGTTTTCTCGAAATGCCTAGTTTCTACAGCGCAACTGGACGCGGACGGAGAAGGAACACGAAAGCACACACACAGCGCTGTGTGTGTGTTTGCGTGTTCCTTCTCCGTCCGCGTCCAGTCGCGCTGTAGAAACTAAGCATGAACAACCAACTAGCCCGCCAACGCACCTTAGTCGAAATGCCTAGTAATTTCCATGCGTCTTTCGTATTCCCTCTAAGCAATAATGCAAATATGAAAGGGGCTTTCGCACATCAAGACATCCGACCACGCAACACCGATCGAGCAATTCGGCTGAAATTCGAAATCCTTTTTTAGCGACCACGTCGGGCATTTTCTGGAACACTTGTAATAGTACCACATACTTCGAACTACTTCACGGCAAATGAAATGAGTCTCATGTGTTCCAATAGCGGCGTAGTAAGGGAAACAATATAGTTCCAGAGAAGTTCTTTTTTTTAATATTGAAGACATTCTGCAATGTGTTTTGCTGTTTGAAGGCTAGGGTTCAAAGTCATCACCAATATGTAGAGTAAATGCGAACGTAGGTCGGAGCCCCTAATTTGGTTACTAATCTAATATTAAATGTTTATTATATAGCTGTTACGTTGCGTACATAGAGCTCGAGTTGGCTCCTTGTATTTTCGATGTTTCTTACAAGCAATACGTTGTCTGAATGGGGCAGAGATAGGCAGCCACTGTGCGCCTTGGCTGTCCTTTCTGCCACATTCATCACGCAGCAACGCATGTATATATTCAGAAGCGGAATGACGTACAATTGTTCCGTCCTTCCGCTGTTCGGTTCCACCTGGTGTCAAATTTACGTCAGTGCCACTTAAAACAAGGGTTGGAACCCGCAGCGTTTCCTGAAGAGTCCAATAGAACCTTCTCCTGCTTCCCCGAAACCCCGTTTTCTTTGTTAGCAAACCGACAGCATTGCCTGGTCTCACACGATTTATTAGCTACCGGCTGACATGACTTCATTAGTGCGCGCAAGAGGGGAGGCCTTAGTTAAAGCGAGGGATGAGCGTTCCGCCTGGTTCCCTAATTGGTTAGTTTCCCATTGCTTGTCGTGCGGTGGCGGCTTGAAATGGTTGCGCCACTCTGCAGGAAGGCGGTAAAGAAGCGAATACTCAGCAAAGTTTGTGGAGTGATGCCTGATTTTGCAAAGACGGCTTGACGCTGCTATAGCAGTGTACAATATAATAGTTATACGGCTATAAATCTATTTTAACAGCGATGCTGTTCTAGATCGGCGTAATGTGTCGTGACCCAGCGTTACCATCACCATGAACTGGCACGCGCTCTTTTCTTCCTCTTCGTTCCCAGAACACTTCCACCGATTTGTCCGGCGTATAGCAAGAGGGAAGCACAGAGCGAAGGAGAGATGTGAGGGTGAGGAGGAGGGTGAAGAAAGAAAGAGAGAAAGAAACAGAGAGACAGGCACAAAGAAAGACATAAAGAAGGAGAGAATCCTGGCGAAAAAGAATTCCTCATGATATATATTGTAGCAAAACTTTGCGTGCGCTTTGTGTCATCGGTTCCTCCCTTCTTATGTCCTTGTTACCGCAATGCGCCTTTTCGCTTTAAGATATGAATTCCTCATGAGGCGGCGGGATTCGAACCGGCGTACTCACGATCGAAAGGCGAGCGTCTTAACAACATCGCTAACCAGGCACGCTGAAAGAAAATAGCATAGCCTTTTACAGTATCGTAGAGCAAGGAAGTAGAAAATGGAAGTGAGGGTGAGGAGGAAGGAACTGAGGATGAGGGGAAGAGAAAGGGGGAGAGGAGAGAGTAAAAGCATAGCATATTGTCACGTCGTTCAGAGGTCCAGGCGAGGTTTATTGGTCGCAGAGCAGCAGGGCTCTTGGTAAACGCGTCCGTTAAGCTCGCTCTCCAGAGAGATAGCGCGCGCACTTCTTTCTTTCGTGACCTGTGCCTCCGCCCATGCATTTCACCCACTACTACAGGTGGCATTATTCCCCCCTCCGCGAAAAAAAAAGGCATTGCCGCGATGCTCCAGGGTAGGCGTAAAGAAAAAAAAATGAATTGAAGTAGCTTAGACAACGCGAAAGTACAATAATGGGAAATGTCAAGCGCGCACAGTCAATGAACGATGAGGCGATGTCATCAACACAAATAAAAGAAAACAAACGAAGGAGTGGTAGGAGAAATTACGAACGCGCAAAATATGGCTTCATGCGTACGACATGAACTATGTCGGAGCTCGGTTGTCCTCGTTGTGTTCGTGTTGACGACGCAGTGTCCGGAAGCACTTCATAGTTTACGTCACTCACGCGGCGTAGCACTTTATAGGGACCGAAGTAGCGGCTTAGCAACTTTTCGGAGAGGCCGCGTCGACGAACAGGGGTCCACACCCATACTTGGTCTCCTGGACTGTAGGACACGTCTCTGTGGCGGATGTTATAGCGCCGTGCATCTGCCTGTTGCTGCAGACCGATGTGCAGCCGTGCGAGCTGGCGAGCTTCCTCGGCACGCTCTGCAAGTTCTTCGGCGTCAGTCGTTAACTGATCGGCGTCTTTACAAGGAAGCATAGCGTCTAACATCGTCTGAACTTCGCGGCGTAGAGAAGGCGAAATGGTGTGAATCGCGTTGTCTCTTGAACGGCGGTGTTATACGCGAACGTCACGTAAGGCAGGATCCGATCCCATGTTTTATGTTGGACGTCGATGTACATAGAGATCATGTCTGTGACGGTCTTATTTAATCGCTCGGTAAGTCCGTTGGTCTGCGGATGGTAAGCAGTTGTCTTTCGATGCCGGGTGTTGCTTAGTCGAAAGACTTCATCCATAAGCTGCGCAGTGAACGCTGTCCCTCTGTCTGTTATTACTGTAGAGGGAGCACCGTGACGCAGTACGATGTGGCACATGAAGAACTGCGCTACCTCGGACGCTGTGGCTCGTGGTATCGCCTCCGTCTCGGCGTAGCGTGTCAAATAGTCTGTTGCGACAATCACCCACTTCTTGCCGTCTGTAGACAGAGGAAAAGGGCCGAGAATGTCCATGCCGACTTGGTTAAATGGCTTGAGAGGTGGGTCAATTGGTTGAAGCAACCCAGCCGGCTTACGGGATGGTGTCTTCCTGCGCTGGCATTCACGACAGCTTTTGACGTACTGCTTGACGCTTGCCTTAAGTCCGGGCCAATAGTAGGTCTGGCCTACTCTGGCGAGTGTTCGGGAGAAGCCGAGGTGGCCAGATGTGGGCTCGTCATGGCAAGCGAAGAGGACGTCGTCCCGCATGTCCCTCGGAACCACGAGGAGGTAAGCGCGGCTCGTAGAATGGGTGTTTTTCTTATAGAGAACGTTGTCTCGAAGGCAGAAGGATGCCAACACACGGGACAGATGGCGCGGTAAAACCGCGCTGCGACCTTCTAAGCGCTCGATGATCGGGCGAATTTCTGCGTCTTCACGCTGTCGTTTCATCAAGTCAGATGCACTAATGGCGCCCAAAAAGCTGTCATCATCCTCTCCTTCCTGATTTGCAGATTCAGTGGGCGCGCGAGACAGTGTATCGGCGTCTTCGTGCTTCCGGCCAGACTTATAGACAATGGTGTCATCATATTCCTGTAGGCGCAAGCTCCAGCGTGCCAGTCGTCCTGAGGGGTCGCGTATGTTTGCCAACCAACAAAGGGCATGGTGGTCCGTCACCACTTTGAAGGGGCGACCATAAAGGTAAGGGCGAAACTTTGTGAGCGCCCATATGACTGCGAGACACTCCTTCCCTGTGGTCGAGTAATTCGCCTCGGCACGGGACAATATAAAGAATGAGCAAATGAGAAATAGAAAGAAATGCAGAAAGAAAAAGAAAGAAAGAGCGAGCAAGTATAAAAGAGAGAGAGAGACAAAGATAGGACAGAAAGAAAGAGAAAGAGAGAGAAAGAGAGATAAATAAATAAATTGAAATAAACCGAGAAAAAAACACTAAAAAACAGAGAAGAGAAACAGCAGGAGAAAACTAAATGGAAGCAATTAAGGAAGGCCGTCCAGAAATAAGTTGCCCAGCGAGCGGCGACGAGCCCGTGCTTCGCTGAGCCGAGCTTTGCACGAATTAGTGGAAACTTCCCGAGTTTCTTACAAGCAACTACGAGCAACCTTATTATATTCCGTTCGAACGGGAGCGCGTGTCCGGATATTCCGTAATAGTGTACGTTTTGTTCAGCAGAGCGCGCACGTCACGCTGCATAAACTATAGAGGAGAAAACGAACAAGGGATAAGGTGAAGACAGGACAAGCGCAAAGTTTCAACTAATGCTCTATCGCAGATCGTGAGCATATATAAACACGCATATGGAACTGCAAAATGAAAAAAAGAGACGACAGAAAGAAAGAAGGCAAACAGCCACATGTCGTCTATGCCAAAAAAAAAGAGCTCTTTCTTAGATAAAACAATAGACGGCATGCTGACACTTTTACCAGCTGCCCCTGGCAATCTCAGATGTTTTTACAATTTCTCTGGTTGTCTTAAGAATATCGCGATAGAAAACAACAGTCTGATTTAAAAGAGGATAACACAATGTGTTTGCTTCACAGTTTTTACAATGGGCAGCAAGCTGTCCATCCATTTCAGTACTGCGGACCTTAATGTTGTACTCACACAGACACACGTACGTAAAAGTGGAATTTTAAACGGTACCTCTCTTGTCCAAGGGGCGTAAGCATTTTTGTGTCGGATACTGGAAACTGGATTCCGCTTCCTGGTAAGGTGGGCACTGTTTAGTATTCAGTAATATATCTTACTATTGTAAAAAATGTTCATTAGTGCATATTTTAAAATTCTTGGGTACTTTAAAATCAAAGACCAGCAACTTTCTGGATAAATGGCATGCGGCACATGAATAAGGACATGTTGCCACTGTTCGAAATGAAAAAAAAAGAACGCTAGCAATAAATGTGGCAGCAATAAACAATAAATGTTTGGGCAAAATGTCTCATTTTGCCCAAACCTACGGGGCAGAATAAGTCGCAGTGTGGAGCAAGATGAGAAAATGTTTTATGAAAAGCACTTGAAGCTCGTTCCGTAAGCACCCGCGCCGTATTCCATGAACCCTCTCTTTACATTCCTCCCATACAATCTCCAACCAGAGCTTGGCGCTGTCGTGCTCCTCAACAGCTTGGAGATCTAGCACCAGAAGACTATCCTTGTAGTAGACGAGCTGATGTTCTTGCTCGTCGCACAAAACTGCTCGTTCCGATTCCAGCACGCGTTTGTGTGGCGCTCGATTATGGAATTCTTTCCATTTCCAGACTCGTGTCGGTAGATGTTAGCTAACGATATCGAAGAGCCTAGGAGCAGCAACGGAGTTGTGATGACGATCTTGATCATAAGAATCATGCTCCAAGGAGCATGGGCACCTACCCGCTCCAGTAGATTGGCTGAGAATCGGACAGATATAAATCATTTTAGAAACTCTAGATTTAAACCACTACTCATAACGTCCATTAGAATGTGTTCTTATTCATGATAACTATCAACTTTAGAATATTGCGCTCAATGGCGTTGAGAGCATCTTTCACGTCGCTTTCATGCAGAAAATTTTGAGATAATATTCTCTTGTACGTCTCCCCCTTTTATACAAAAAGTATGATATATCACGCGAGAAAAGAAATTATTTGCTTAGAAATATTTTATGCCAATTCAACGCCCTTTTCTCGCATTTTCCCCCTATCAAGTTCCCAAATTGGAAAATATCCCCTCTTAGCCCACTGCATTCAAATAAGTTAAGTTTTTGCAGAACTTTTGTCTGTGTGCATACTGATGCCGGAGTACCTTCGCGAACTGCTTCGAAAGTTTCAGAGAGCAAAATTTCACTCTTTTATGGCGGGTCGCGAGCTATCTAGCTCTCAACAAACGTGCCTTTTTTCCAGCGCGAACTCTTGTACCAATCACAAAGTTTTTCATCAAAAGAAACAAAAAACTACCGGTAGATGTCGATAAAATAAAGATCGAAAGAAAAGTGCAACTTTGTTTTGGTATACATGACAACGAAGTCAAAATGTTTCATTTTGCCCCGACTTACCCTGAACACTATGATGACTCAAGGACAGAAAAACAAAATAGCCACTTGAGCTCGAAAGAAATCTGCAAGGCCCCTCATTGTCGTCCTCAACGACGACGTCACAGAAAATGCTTCAGATTTTCTTTGTCAATCACGGCACAAAAAAGAAGCGGTCCACAAAGGATGCTATCGACCACACGTGCTCCATGGTATTTCTTTCTTACTGCGCTCATTGTCCCATCTGCGTGGGTGGAAAATCGATACACTTCCGGCCTTTTTACGGGCCTCAAGAAGCTTCGTCTGACGCAAATGAACAGAAGGGGTATCCGTGAACGTTCTTTCTTGTTTTACTAAACAGGGTGTTTCAAGAAATGTGTCCGAAGATCCTCGAAAATCAGGGAAATGCGATATTTCTTCGATGCCTTCAGAATTACTTCTTCTGTAGCCTCATTCATCTTAACATGGCTAAAGAGATGATTTGAGACAGTCACTAAGAAAGTTAAGTGAACTAACTTTTTTGGTTATTCGGGTACGGTGGTTATGTCAAACATGAGAATTCAAGTCCTTGATGCGAAGAACCCATTGCAGCTTTGTGACTTCGAAAAAGCGGCCTCTATTAATTATTGCGAAGTAATGAAATTCAACCATGTTCAGCGGTGAAATCGAAACGCGGAAGAGCTCAACTGCTGTATTCTCCTGAGAGGTCCAGGATAAGTGAGCGTCGTTATATCTGCCATCAACCAACTTAGTTGTGTGGGTGTTTAGGTGTGTGGGCTTCGCTAGCAGCTATAGCACTCATAGAGCGCACACGTTAAGGAACGCGGATGAACTACACATCTGTAACCGTTGTCTCGGACATTGACGTAGTTCTGGTCGTCTGCTTGTTGCGCTCATCGGCGCCTCGGTTTCGGTTTCACCGTTGAATTTGGTTGAAATTCATTACGCCACAGTAATTACAAGAGACCGCTTTTTCTATTTCTCAAAGCTGCGATGGTTTTTTCGCACGCAGAACTTCAATTCTCCCTTTTGACACAACCGCATGACTCCGCTAATTAAAAATTAATTAATTAATTTTTAACCATCTTAAGATGCCTGCCGCTACAGAAAACGCAGTTGTGAAGGCAGCCAGTAAATATCGCATTTTCTTGACTGCTTATGATTTTTGGACACATTCCTTGAAACACCCTGTATTATCAGTACGTCGAAGACCCAAAGTATGGTTGCACGTGAGAGCTGGACATAGTTGAAGAATAAACACGGTCAAAAAATGGTTTCATTTATCAAGCAAATATATACGTATAGATAAATATTTTCAATAGCTTCTTTGAAAGAGGAATTATTGTCCGCCCCGGTGAATCAGTGGTTACGGTACTCGGCTGCTTACCCGAAGGTCGCGAGTTCGTTCCCGGCCACGGCGTTCGCATTTCGGTGGAGGCGAAATGGTAGAGGCCCGGGTATATGCGATGTCAGTGCAGGTGCGTTGTCAGAACACCAGATGGTCGAAATTTGGGAGCCCTCCACTACGGCGTCCATCATAATCATGGCGTGGTTTTGGGGCGCAAGAGCCCAGATATTATTATTAAAACGAGTAAGAACTATAGCGATCCACCGTGTTGACTTTCTTGCTCATGCTTGCTGCTCAGTAATAAGCTGGCCAGTGTCAATATGAGCGCAACGCTCGATGATTCGGTGAAACATTGTTTGAAGCAATAGACACGTGCGTGCAACAGTGAGGAACCTTTATGGAAACGGAGCCTTTTTAGAGCCTCTCGCCTTATTCTCAAACGGAGTGGGAATTAGAAAAAGGATATGTAGTCCTAACAATGCATCATTGTTATTTAAACATTGACCCTGAGGAGTTGGTTGACGATGATAGCGCAACAGTACAGATAAGAAAGACTTAGGAAGGAGGTAGTACAAAGCGCTCAATTTTTGTCTTGCTTCTCTCTCCTACTCAACTCTGTTTCTTTGTTACGTTACCATGCAGAGGTGTAACGACATGATGTTTACCCACTTGACGATCATTATGATGTGTGTAGATGCCTAATATTCATGAAGAATTTATTAGTCAGGGTTCCCAGCTTCACAAAAAAAAAAAAATACAAGGCCTGCACAGAAAGCGCAGCACAGTCACAGCGAAAGCTGGAAGAGCGGCGTTTCTAGAGCCCGTTATAAACTCTCTTGTGGCTACTAATACAAGTACAAGCAACGTACGCACTGCGCCACAAATCATAATTTTTGTGAAGTTGGTAAGCACCCACTACGCCATCATTCTTCGTTCTGCAGATAAGCGTGGTGCCATCTGTAAAGCATTATGTGCACTTTTTTGATGCGACGGCTGACGACGATGAAGAATTATGGCAGAGCCCTTTGTAATGGGTTGGAAGCATTCAACAACCCACCCGCTGTGCAATTCGCATTGTGTGAAGCCTGCTTAAAGGCCTGGTTGTTATTTTATTCTTCTACCACGCTGCATTGCATATGTTATTGTGGTTCCTTCCCACACATGATGCCTGTATAGGGTCTTTTTGCAAATTGGTTTCAAGCACCGCCAGAGCACCGGCATTTCAAGTACCGCATTTAAAGCACAAGTATCTGCGTGGGAGCCCAGAATACCCATGCAGAGGGTCCAGTTCGAACTCCGTCACATGCTGCATATATTTTTCTTATTTCGTTTTTTTTTTTATATCGCGCGATTGCGGTTACGGACCACGACGGCGGCGGCGGCGGACAACTACGGCGCCAAATATGGCCCTTTCTGTGATCTCATAATAGCCTTCGCTGTAATAGGAAAGTATAAAAATGAGGCCGCAATCGTCATCCATCAGAATGCTCCACACGCGTGTTATAATGTTCACTTGTGTAAATGGATAATAAAGTTCTGAGAAAATGTGCTTTATGGGCCAAATTCACAAAGTTTCTCGTTACCAAGTATGTGCTGGCTGCTGTCGGTCAGATGCCTTCACTAACAGTAGGTTCAGAGACATATTCGGCAGAATTTTTTAACTGCGAAGCTGCTTAAGCCAGCCGTAAAAATGTTGGTGTGAACGAAAAAACTGGTTTATACGAAAAAATTATCATCATGATGAACGGGTATATGCCACAAAAATTGGACAAAACCCTCTGCTCCCCGCTGGTTCACTAAAAACGAAGGCGACGCTACACACACCCGCTCTTCTCCGAATGTCGTGGCCCCCCTGGCGACAGCGCATGCGCCCCTCCTCCTCCGTTCCGTAGAAGAGTCTGTGCTGGTCTGTGCATGGACGGTGGCGTGCCAGAATTAGGCATGGCGAGGCCGAGGAAGGTTCGCACTGCCGAGGAATAAGCCGTTTATAGAGAATCACGGCGTGCTACCAGCCGAGATTGTCAGCATCGAGGAGGAACGGATCTGGCGCGGATAGCCCAAGAAATGGCTGAGAAGCGACGGCGGCGAGTCGAAGGCCCCGTGTACGTACAACGAGAGAACACTGAGGAATGGGAAAGGCAACGGCGGCTGCGGAGAAGACCCTGAAAGGATGGAAGCCCTACGCGAGCAACGACGATGCCCGTAGATCTATGGGGGGTGCGAACGCTAGGTTTCAGCGCGACTTTCTGCCTGTGAAGTTTACACATCCGTGCCATGCCGGTGACTGTCTCTTGTTTAACTCGAACCTCCCTGCGCAGAGGAACAACCTAAAAACAATCTAGAAGCAACCTAAAACAACCTAGAATCACCTAGCTAAACCCTAGTAACAACCTAGAAGCAACCAGATTAGACTTCACAATCGTCTGGCTTCGCCATTTCAAGCCTTACGTGACTTCGTGCAAGGTTTGCCATTTTTTTTCTCTTCCCAACACTTTTACAGTAAGCGCTTTTTGTGTATACGGGTCCTGTTCCTTTTGATACATTTCAGCTCTTACCGTTTGTCCTTTATGGATTTATCTAAGGAATCTATAATTCAGAAACAACATGTGGCTGTGTTACTTCCGGAGCTCTCTAACTTCAGCAATAGCTTTATGGACGCTTACATGCTGATGGAATGCCTGCATTTGGAAGGCACTTTCAAATCATGAATGGTAATTTACATCTATCCCTCAATAGAAAGATATATAAAAGCTACATATTGCCGGTACTTTCCTACGGTGCAGAAACCTGCAGACTTACAAATGTGGTTCAACTTAAATTGAGGACGACGCAGCGAGTAATAGAAAGGAAAATGATAGGTGCAACCTTAAGGGACGAGAAGAGAGCAGGGTGGGTGAGAGAACAAACGGATGTCAAGGAAATCGTAGTCGAAATCAAGAATAAGAAATGGGCATGGGCAGCGCATGTAGCACGTAGGCAAGAAAACCGCTGGTCATTCAGAGTAACTGACTGGATTTCAAGAGAAGGCAATTGCGCGAGGAGGAGGCGGAAGGTAAGGTGGGCAGATGAGAATAAGAAATTTATGGGGATGACGTGGCTGCATCAAGCACGGGACGGGGTTAATTGGAGGAGCATCCCAGAGGACTTTGCCCTGCAGTGGGCGTAGACAGGATGACGACAACGATGCTGCTGATGATTATGATGACGATGATGATGCAATGTTGGTTGTCGGAACTCGAAGGGCGGAAAACTTTGGCGTTTTCTGAAACATTGCGCACGCTACTTTAAAAAGTTAGCAAATAACCTACCTACCTCGCATTGAAATGCGGAAAATGAAGGCAAACAAACGAAATGCTTTTCAATTTCTGCATTTATGCCTTAACTTTCGCCGAGAAATGATTTCAAGCTCCAGTTACCATTCGTTGCACCATCATAGCTTTCGAAACGATGCATAATCCGTGCCACAACGGTACACAACGGAATTGGGATGCATCGATACCTCCAAAAACTTTTTATGCACGTTGAGCGAGCTCACAATCTGAATTTTACGCAGGACAGAATTTACGATAGGAAAGTTTCAGTGTGTGTGTGTGTGTGTGTGTGTGTGTGTGTGTGTGTGTGTGTGTGTGTGTGTGTGTGTGTGTGTGTGTGTGTGTGTGTGTGTGTGTGTGTGTGTGTGTGTGTGCACAGACTTCCCTATCACGTGAAAAAAGTGATTACAGCGCTACTGCCGAAACTATGTGAATACGAGCGTACATTTTATAAGGACTGCTTTCGCATCACTTGGTTTCTCGAGACGCAATTTTACGCAACTTAGGTGCAGAAGGGTCGTTGAATTAGAGTCCCGAGTTCAGCGAGTGGGCAACTACGAGATCTCCGCAAGTTAGGAATCTACTGCAAGGCTCACGCACCGATGCAGTCAGCTGCGTATAGTGGCACGGATCCACTTGGAAGCATGCGCACGTTCTTAACGCAGACACATTTATTGCAACGTTTACTGCACCACTCTTCTCTTTTGCAGATGGCTTAATTTTATAGCTGCGCGTACCTTCGCCCAATAGGCACTCGCCATTGCCACGCGGCTCGCACCAGAATATCCCGCGTCTATAGTAACGGGAACGGAATAAGAACGACATTCAGGCAGAATCCAGGTTGATGAATGCACACGTACGGAGCGTCCGACAGTTTTGAGTCCTCTCTATGCACTGGTCTCCAAAGGACTTCTCAGAGGCTGAAGTCGAGCGTGCTATTCTTAGCCGCCGGAACCCAGCCATCTTTGCGATCCGCATTCAAATGCGCGCGCGGAAGACATCGTGCTTAATCAGGCACGCAACGACCGCCATCCCTCCCGCGAAGTCACGGTAGCTGGGCATGAGACTTTGAACGCTGCATAATATGTTCAATGATATACAGCTCTTTTCGTGGCTATTTGGAAAGCACTCGAGTTTTTCGTGCTCGAATGCTTCCTTAAAGTTAGTTTCAGACAGATAATTATGGGGATCATAGCGATGCGGCAAACCCCTCTGATTCGTACGTCAAACAGTTCTCTAAACTGTTGCTATGGGACATAATAAAGCTAAAAGCTGGTAAAATACGTTAGATGGCGTCATCGCTCAGGCGGTTTCATTGAAGACGTTTATGACAGCCGTTGATACGGTGCAACATTTTTCTTAAATTTCCTTACGTTAGAAGCCTTTATAAACTCCAACTCATCATATTTCTGCCGGTACTTGACAAGCCGTAGTACTGCCGAGGTTTTGTAGTGACGTTTGGCGATGTGGCGATTTTGTAGGCACCGTCTAGGCACATCTTTCTTTCAGTCACGTGAACCATCCTTGTGAGTGAGTACCTGTATGCGTATAAGAGAAGATAGCTAAACATAAACGCGCAAAGTAAACATTTTGTTATCTTCGTGATTGCAAAGTCAATTGAAAGCTATAATAATAATAATAATAATAATAATAATAATAATAATAATAATAATAATAATAATAATAATAATAATAATAATAATAATAATAATAATAATAATAATTTGTTCGGGTTTTAAGTCCAAAAGCAACCTTATGATCATGCGAAACTAGTGGAGGGCTCCGAAACTACGACCACCCGGGGTTCTTTTGTCGTGCGCCTAAATTTAATCGCACGGGTCTCTAGCGTTCGTTTTCATCAAAATGTAGCCGCGGCGGCAGGGATTCAATCCCGTGACCTTCGGGTGAGCAGGGAAGCACTAGAACTACTTGAAAACCACCATGGGTGAAAGCGAAAATAAATACTTAACTTGTCAAGTTCCTTCAGTAGTGACAAAGTTTGCCCTCGAAATTTTCATGTAGATGGCGCACTGATACATTCTCATGGCTATAGCAATAAAAGGCATCGCTCCTAGTCAGACAGGAATTCTGAACTGTTTAATTATTGAATTCAAAGTGCACTCAAGCACCTGTTGTGGACATGCCCTGGCCTGAACCAGATACGGCGGCGCTACCTGAGAACAGTGGGCCTTCATCCGACAAGACCACCAGATTATGATTTGTGGCTCTATGGGCCCCACCATAGAGCATTGTTGATGTATATAGCGGAAGCCGGCCTCTACCTGTATATTTAACTGTGTATGCCGTTGGGCAAACTCTCGAAATTAAAAAAAAAAGTGCACTGAAAGGCAGTGGGGAAACGTTCTTGATCCGACAATGGGTCTGGGCAGATAAGTGAGGTCGAATGTCATTTCTTGCTCTGTATTCCATGGTAAAAAAAATTCGGGGGGTGGGGGAGGCACGGGCCCGGCGCCCCCCCCCCCCCTGGTTACGCTACTGCTCAAAGGTTCACTTTCGGTATATACCTGCCTGGTTGGGGGTTATCGAATTTAAAGAGAAAACTTTAGAAATATTTTTTAAGATTTTGGTCCAAGTTTTCTCTTTTCCCTTATGTTCACCCAGGGGAAAAACGTTCAACATTTGCATTGGTATGGCGTTCTTCGTTCAGGAAAAACATACACCCTCGCACATGACCACTTGATAGAGCGCCTCATTTAAGTTGGTAACATTATGCAAAATAACGGTTAAAGTAGATTACCGCAGAGAATGTTCCAGGCTTTCATTTAGACAATAAATAGATTATTGATCCTGCACTTCTTTCTTTATCATTGTACAAAATTTTCAAGGCGAATACGATTCCTGACGTGCAGTGAGTTTGCATGCCCTTTCTCAGGCTGGATCTGATTTAAAATGTATCACATTAATATTGATGCATTGTTGTAGAGGAAAGTTATGTTTTTCATATTCATGATGGAGATCCGAGATTCTCAAAATTGCTACTTCTACTAAAAATCTAATGGTTCCTCATGTATTCGTGTAGACGACTCGAAGGCGAAAGCCATCTTATTCTTCTTTTTAAGTCGATATGTGCTGACCCTACCCCGGCCCCCTCCGAAAGTTTTCTGCCCCTAACGCGGTTTTGGATCAGGCGCGTTGCAAGTTTTTTGCACTTGACCTGGTTTTGCACTGCCTCTCTGATCTGCCCACCTTTGACCAAGCGACAATATCATGCGATGACATCACGTTATGTGATGTCGTGATGACGTCATACGATGACATCATCACGTGGTGATGCTTTTCTGCAACACTCGTGTTGACGCTGACGCCGCGGGACGCCGAAGCCAATTTTCGCGTTTGATGAGGCATATAAGGCTTTCGCCTTAACAAATACGTCTCGAAGGACCTGCTCATTTGGCGCGAGCTCATCTGTGTTCCAGTCATAAATTTACTACATACAGGATGTCCTTGTACGAAGAGAGTAATGGCTGGAGATGTTACAGATGCGCGTGGCATCTTGTCTCTTCCGGAGACCCGACCGCAGTCCATTAATCTTGTGGTGCGCATTAGGAAACCAGAGTTATCCCGCTCTCGAAACGGCATGCGATGGCTTTCCCAAACAGCCTCGCTGTCGTTGACACGACCGCTAATCAACAACAGTTTTTTTTTTCACTGCCCCAAGTCTGCAACGCTCTGTCGCACAACTGGGTCACACTGCCCCGCCTTGAAAAATAACAGCTTTCATGCGAAGACTACGTTAAAACCTCGTTCAAATGTTTATGGCTTCCGTATTGTACGCCATAGTTTGTCGCGACTACTTATAAATAAGTTTACAACTTTACAGGTCCCACGTAAACATCAGAATCTGTTATCGTGAGGTTGTAAATAACTAAAGTACATAGTGAAAAAAAAGGAACTCCGCCAAACTGATATATCCCCGTATCGTTGTCGTGTCTACCTTGTAATAAATTCTGCGAACTTGTTTTTAGCGATAATATCTGTTCCCGATATCAACCTATTTCTTATAGCTTATTGCGGGACCTAAGCACCTATTTGTATATTATACATGTGGCTCAAAATTGTAAACATATAAATGTGTGCTATTTAACCTACACAATGAAATAAAGAAATAAATTAGCGACGTAAAACCAAGACGCAATTTGTATTTTCCTCGGACTCTCCAATATGAAGTCTGGAATGAAAGCATTGCCGAGGATGATGGAGGTCAATGAAGTAGCGGTTATTTATTATTATTTTTGTTTTGCCCTGTGATAATGAAATTGCTCCACCATCATGAAAAAATAAGCGTACTGAAAAATTGTTAAAGTTAAAAGGTTAGCGCACGTCTGTGCCTGAAGAATATTCCACTTCCACTTGACAAATAAGAACGAAGCTCTGATATAGCGCCACCAACCTATACGCGCATCGGGTACGGAATTTAGTCTTTTGTTCGACAAAATTTTAATCGATATTGAATTGTTTGAGTGAGATGACGAAGAAATGGCTATAGTATATGTGTAAAAGAACCGAGGTAGGACAAGGCGAAGAGATGTATGAACACGCATTCGCACAGAAAGTGTCACTTGCCTAAACGTTAACGCCCGCAGCATCGTTAATAAAACAACTGATTTGGAGAGCATAGCCATAGCGCACAATCCAGGAATTATAGTGCTTACCGAAACATTGATAAACAGCGACATTAATGATTATGAAATTGCACCCCAGATTACTGCATATATAGAAACGATAGAGATTCGCGCATTAGTGGAGTTGCTTTTGTGTTCATGGGCTCGTTGCAGGCGTTGAGACGGCCTGACATTATGGAAATTGGATGTGCGGTCGTCGAAGTAATCTTGAAAGAATGTGTTTTAATAATTGGAGGATTTTACAGACCACCTCGTTCAGATAAATCCTTCTACAAAAGGCATAATAACTTTTTTTCCTTATAGAAACCACTCACGTTATCTAATGATTTTTAGAAAATTTAAAGTTCCCCACGTTGCTTGGAACAATGACTTTCCCTAGGCGCTTTCGAAAGATCCTGAACTTCTTGGTTTAATACTGTTTCGTGATCTAACGCATCCTGTTCAAGTACCTACTCGTGTCCAAAGCATTAAGCAAGCGGTCCTAGGTCCATCACAGCGCAAGCGGTCCATCAAGCAAGCGGTCCATGGTCAATCACAGGGTACCACGGTGAAATCCTATACTATCCAAAGCCATATCAGCATATCAGACCATAAAATTGTATGCCTAAGAATGCAACCATGAAGTGGAAGCCGAGGAGGAAGAAGAGACGGGACACACACTGCACTTCATCGACATGCAGAACCAACTGGCCCAACTAAGTACCATGCAACTAAGTTTTGTCCGTAAAGTCATAAAACAGGAAACGTATGTGCCTGTGTTTTCTCGCGTAAGCGGTGCTAACGTACCGGATGCGCTAGACAGCCCATTCTCACAATTTGTGTCCCCCTACGAATTGGATAAGCCATGGGTCTCAAACACGCGGCCAGTGGAGAGAGAGAGAGAGAGAGAACTCTTTATTGAAGGCCAGTGGACATTTCGCTGGCGTCCCGCGGCTTCACACGAAATAAGGTTTTATGACGGTTTTTCTTAACGCTCTCGCATTTAAATTACCAATGTATGTTCTCGCCGTTCCTGCGTAGATATAAGCTGTCAATCTCCTTTGGCGCATACCCGTAGTCCGTGGCCTGTGGTAAACGGCTACGTGCCACACGTGTCTCGAGGAAAGGGTTTGACACGCGACATGATTTTCACTTTATTCATATCATGACCCGACAGTCACATTCGTCAAATACTCTTACCCTACCATGCCAATTTCGGTCTACACCAAGTTAAGGAGGCGATCATGAGAGCAACCAGACATAAGCGACTAGATAGATAGATAGATAGATAGATAGATAGATAGATAGATAGATAGATAGATAGATAGATAGATAGATAGATAGATAGATAGATAGATAGATAGATAGATAGATAGATAGATAGATAGATAGAAACGCTCAAAGCGACTTTGGTTCGATAAGAAATGCTTCGCATTTAAAAGGCATCCCTACATTATCATTCTCTGGTGTTACAGCGATCGTAATTTCATGGTGTTTTTCATGACGGTAACGCTGGCAGTACGCTGATGGTTAAGTAATCAACGAAAGCTGTGTTTCAGACAGATGTAAGTTAAGACGCCAGTAAATCGAAGGCGGGGTCTTATATAGATGCTGCTTATTACAATTTAGAAGGGCTTTGAAAAAAGAGTAATTTAAAGGACTAGAAATACAGTAAACGTTTTGAAGCAGCTATCGAGCGATCATGTGCTTGAATCGTCTCACCTGCATGTCGACACCAGGTGGCTTCGTGATAAAATATCGGTGCCGAGTTTCGCGCGCTCACTAATATAGGCACCGATAAGATTCATTCTTGTATCACAGAAGCGCAAGAATGAAAAGGAGGAAAAAGTGCACAACACGAGCGCTCGTGTTGTGCACTTTCTTGTTCTTGTCCTTTTTGATATAGAAAAATGCATGCTTCTGATATAGAAAAATGCATCCGTACCAACTAGCTCGCCTTTCTGTTTTGCTTGTTCCGATGAGATACATCCCAGTTTAGGAATGAACTGCATTAGAGTGCTTATTTGGGCCGGTTGGTACATGTTCAACGAAACGAGAAACAGCACGAAACGCAGGACAGTGAAAGAGACGGACCAAGCGCTTGGTTCGTCTCTTTCACTGTCCTGTGTTTCGAGCTGTTTTCTCGTTTAGTTGAACCTAGTTTATGGTTACGCGGTAACTCTGCTAAAACTGAGGCAGCGAAGCAAAGCCGAGACGCTGGACAGGTTTCATGTCGTGATGTTTGCACGCATACCACAAGATCGATGCGCACTGGCACGTGGCGCTTCAACCGTTCAGGTGCTATTCTTCGAGCTGGTTATCATTAAGTCTGGGATATCGTGTGGGTATTTACATCGGCGCTTCAAAGTAAAACAGTAAGCGCTCAACAAGAAGCCTCCAGAAATGCTCCGATATGACAACAATTCACTATAGAACATTTCTGCCGAACTTTCGAAAAGTTTTGTTAACCATCCGTGCTAATTAGGTTAGCGTTCGCCGCTTTAAAGTAATAATGCCTTGAGAGGAATTCATGCTCAAAAAACTGTTTTTACTAATATTTTTCAGACATCCAGCTTAGTATGACGGAAATTAATCAACGCAAGAAGGAAACTTGAGAGCTCGTTTTCTTTGTTTCAGTCAGTGCCACTCGCCGCCATGGCTTGGAGCGGCGCTGACTAGTACTCCCAGGTTTTCATGCACGAAAATACCTGATAAAGTCGACGGGAGGACGACCACCGCCGCCTGAATTGGTAGAGCATCGGGCGCGTAATCCGCAGGTTGCAGGTTCGGTCCTTGCCGGCTGCAAGTTATCTTGTCATCCACTTTCCTTCATAACAATAATATCCTAATTACTTCAATACACTTAAAAGAGTGCAAATAACGTCCGCAATACCTTCCTTGGCTTCAATGTATATTGGTTTTCGTTATTCGGAAGCGGATTAAGTCGTTAATCTAGTCCTGACAATAAACAATTCAATAAATATAGCCTTGATTTTGAGAGGATTTCAACGTCGATACTGGGGTTCACGCTACTTTTATGTGTAATAATAGGTTATTCTGGAGACGGAAATATTTTGGATTCATCTATAGACTATATATAAGATTCAAGTATACACCCCAGCGCTTTCGGTAGTCGTGGAAGGAGGCTTCCTTTACTTTTCGTTCGCTATGGGCAGACGATCGAACATTGCAACGTCGGTCGTACCGCTTCTTCGAAGACGTAGCTCAAATATAAACCAGGAAACACTTTAGAAGTCGCAAGCATTTTAGCAGAAAAATAACGGTGCAGGAGGAACGAAACTTGCTTCAGGAGCTCCGAAAAATTCGCATATTGTAGGCACACACTTCTATATAGTCAAGGTCGTGCGTTTTGGCGTGGCATATAGTTCGCGTTGATCTGCATTCAGTGACACTTGCGTATCGGCATACATTGTACAGGAGGGAGCTTCCCAACTTCTGTAAAAGAAAACGAGCACGATGTTCCACCGCACATTGAAGGGCGTCTTTCTACGCCTACGAGCTCGGTGGTTCAAGAACTTACTTGCCTTCTCACACGTCGCTATTTGGTTCACGTATTTCTACATTCTTCAGCTTTCGCAAGTAAGCAGTGAACAGCGTGACGCAGTGCAGTAGCGCTGTGATGGGTTTTCGGAAAGAAGGTAACCGTACTACTTGACACAGGTAGCAATACTGCGATAGTGCAGCGGAACTTGGTTCCTGACGGAGCTTTGACAGGAAGATGCGGAACCATCGTCCTTGCGGACGCAAAGTCCTACGAGCTTCCAGAAGCGTGGATACACCTGTCTACACCGTATTTTACAGGGCGTCTACTTGTCAAATGCATGGCACGTCCCCTATATGAAGTGATAATAGGAAATATACCAGGGGCACGAGCACCTTACGATCCCGACCCGGAATGGACCTATAGGGAGGATCAGGAGGGCAACGCTCAGAAAGGACCCGAAGACTGCGGGGTACTGAGTCCCGTGAGTGTGGCAACACCGAAAGGCGGAAAATCGAATTGCCAGTATGGGGAAGGAACAAGGTACTCTACCATCACAAAAGAAGATCTTCGTGCTGCCCAAAGGGACGATCCATCGCTAAAGTCGTGTTTTGAACGAATCGACGTGGTTCGCCTTACTAAATGGGGCACTCGAGAAATGTTCTTTATGAAAGATGGATTATTTTATAGAGAGTGCTATCTTCGCAATGGGAAGAAGATCATCAAGTTATCTTACCAGTGTGTTTGCGTGCGTATGTCCTGAAGGTAGCCCATGACAGTCCTCTGGCCGGACATCAAGGAATAAAACGCACAAGCGAGCGCTTGCAGGAGGCGTTTTATTGGCCCGGAATGCAGGCAGAAACAAAGCGGTTTGTTCTGTCATGCGACGTCTGCCAAAGAACGGTGCCCAAAAGGACGACTGGCTAAGGCTTCGCTAGGCCAGATGCCTATTATCGATACGCCCTTTGAGAGGGTGGGGGTAGACATAGTAGGACCAATGCAACCATCTTCGTTGAAAGGCAACCGATACATCTTGGTGCTAATAGATTTTTCGACGAGATATCCCGACGCTGTCGCGATACCATCCATTGATGCACCTACTGTTGCAGTTGGACTTCTTGAGATGTTTTCAAGGATTGGAATTCCCAAAGAAATACTTACAGGACAGAGGCTCCTGCTTCACGTCTAGTTTAATTAAGGAAGCCATGAAGGTTTTGTCTGCCAAGATGATGACCACAACACCCTATCACCCCATGTGCAATGGTCTAGTGGAGCGCTTGAACGGAAGCCTGAAACAAATGCTCCGAAAGTTGTGTCATGAGAAACCTAGATCATGGGATCGGTATCTAGCACCTCTGCTTTTTGCATACCGGGAGGTTCCCCAAGCAAGTATGGGTTTCTCGCCGTTCGAGCTTATCTATGGCCGATACGTACGCGGACCAATGTCAATAATGAAAGAGCTGTGGACGCAAGACGAAGTGAACCCCGAGTTAAGAACAGCTTATCAGTACGTTCTGGATCTACGCGAACGTATTGAAGACACCCTGCACCTGGCCCATAAAAATTTGTTAACATCAAGGGAGTACCAGCGTCGATGCTACAACAAGAAAACAAAGAAGCGTGATCTAAAGGTTGGGGATCAGGCTCTTCTCCTTTTACCGACTACTCAAAACAAGCTTCTGCTCTCGAATGGAGAGGACCGTTTCACGTTGTCGGCAAGAAAAACGACGTAGACTTCTTGCTTGACCTGTGGAAGTCAAACTCTTTCACATTAACATGCTAAAGAAATACTATAAACGTACTATGGTGTCGAAGGACATGAACTCTGCTTTTATCGCCATTGAAGACGAAGCTTGTGATATACAAATACCATGCTTCAGTAACAAGCAAAATGATAGTTTGACAGAAGTCAAACTCGCTGAGACGCTCTCCCCAGTCCAACGACGAGAAATCAGGAACCTCCTGGAGACGTTCAAGGATGTCTTTTCTGATGTGCCTGGACAGACGCATCTTGTCGAGTGCACACTGAATTTAACATCCTCGGTACCCATCCAAGTTCCACAATATCCTCTGCCTTTTGCACTGAAGGACACCATAGAAAAAGAAATAGAAGAAATATTACGCCTCGGAGTCATCGAGAGGTCAACGTCCCCGTACAGTTCTCCACTGGTGGTAGTGAGGAAGCCAGACAACACATACAGGCTGTGCATCGATTTTCGCAAAATAAACGATGTACTTGAAGCCGACGCAGAGCAGATTCCGCAAACCGACGTATTGTTCGCGCAAGTAGGGAGAAAGAAGTACTTCTCAAAGTTTGATTTATCCAAGGGATACTGGCAAGTTCCCATGGCGGCTGGATCTAAACCGAAAACAGCATTCGCCACGGAATCCGGGTTGTATCAGTTCACGTGCATGCCGTTTGGCATAAAAACAGCGTCAGCGGTATTCACACGCCTCATGAGAATATTACTGAGAGACGTGAAGGGAGTCCAGTACTATATAGAGGATGTTATCGTCGCTACCGATTCCTGGGAAGAACATGTGTCGACATTGCGCAAGCTATTCGAAAGGATCAGGGAGGCCGGCCTTACCATCAAGGCACGGAAGTGCGAGATTGGACTCCACAGCGTGGTATTTCTAGGCCACGAAATTGGTGGTGGCGATGTCCAACCATTGGAGACCACAGTAGACAAGCTCCTCACTGCAAAGCGCCCTGAGACAAAGAAACAGGTTCGATCCTTCCTGGGGCTTGCAGGATACTACAGAAACTTCATACCGATGTATGCAAAGCTAGCTCAGCCACTAGTGCAATCTACCAAAAAGCAAGAAAAGAATAAAGTTGAATGGACGCATGAAAGGGACCTGGCTTTCACAAAATTGCGTACTGCGCTCGCCAGTCGTCCCATTTTGAAAACTCCCGATTTTGATAAAGAGTTTGTGCTGCGAACAGACGCTTCAGAGATTAACGTTGGTGCTGTGTTAATGCAAGAGCATGAGGAGATCCTACATACTGTAGCGTATGCTAGCAAGCAGCTTCTACCTCGCGAGACTCGTTATTCAACCACTGAGCGAGAATGCTTAGCGCTGGTATGGGCGATACAAAGGTTTCACGTTTATCTTTATGGCAGACACTTCACTGTACAAACTGACCATCAGCCGTTAGAGTATCTGCAGAAAGTGAGGTATTTGAACAGCAGAGTACTCCGTTGGAGCCTGTTGTTGCAGGAGTACACGTTCACTGTTAACTACATCAAAGGAACAGAGAACGTTGGAGCAGACTACATGAGTCGCATTTAAATATGAACGCTAGTTTCGTTTTGGTGCACATTATGAGGTGCACTTCAAGACTGCAAAGAAAAAGAAAAAAATACTGATATATGATGTACTTCTAGGTTGTGTTGTCACCTTGAACTGTACATTGGACGGTGAAACTTATCGTGCACTTACTTAGCTGAAGTTTTGTTATAGGGCACAAAACTTTTAAAAGGGGGACTTGTGTGATGGGAGAAGTACGTGAATATTGTAAGTGCGCGAATATTGTGTGTGGTGTGACGGAGCCGACATGGACAGAGCGACACGGGAAGAAGCGCAGCGGCAAGACTTGCGCGAAGACGAAGATGACGATGGGTTGTGCCACGAGGCCACGAGTGAAAAAGAATTGGCGGGCCGAATGACGTAGCTGAAGGTGGGCACGAGAAGCGGGCGCGCGATGTGCGAAGCCGTTCGATCGAGCGGAAGGGACGTGGAGGCTGGTCGTCAGCGTCACGGTCGAGTGTAGTCCCGAGTGCCTGGCAGAGCTGAAGGGCCGGAGTGGCCTGCTTCACTTGGCCTCAACTTCGACGGCGAGTCCATGGAGCCAGCCGGGAGCTATCGCAGCCACCAGTAACACCGTCGGGTGTAGGCCTGAGTGTGGTTGCGGTCCGTTATCCACACGTTCGTGTAGAAGACTGCGTGACTTGGGCGTCCACGGTCTTCGTTCCATGCCATCTCCGTCGAGGCATCCACGTGAGCGGTGCCCTGCTCTTCACCGAACTCCGACGACAACGGCAGTCCCGTGCTGACATATCTTCCAAGTCGACGTGTCCCTCGTCGGCGCATAGAACTCACCGGTGAGACTGTTTCATTCACGCTAGGACTAAATTTGTTCATATGTCTTCTTTCGTT
The DNA here is from genome assembly GCF_013339695.2 of Rhipicephalus sanguineus. Lineage (NCBI taxonomy): Eukaryota > Metazoa > Arthropoda > Arachnida > Ixodida > Ixodidae > Rhipicephalus > Rhipicephalus sanguineus. The sequence continues at coordinate 83,464,400 of NC_051178.1, forward strand.
TTATAGGTTGTAAAGTGTCGTCTTACTATTAGTGTTCGATGTTGTGTGTGTTATGTTCGTGAGTTTCTCCATAAAGCGAAAAAAAAAAAAACAGAAAACAGCCTCGCCTTTTTCTGGAGAACGTTACTGTCTTCGACGCAACGTACTCTTGTCTCTTGCTCACTCTCGAGAATCCCATCACAATCGCGCAGACCGCAACAAAGACGGTTTGCGGGTGTCAGCCACTGCAGTATATCTTAAAGCTATCGTCTCGCACCTTCCATCCAACAGTGCAGTGGTGTTTAATAAATGCGCAACCGCGTGAGGTCTTAGACACACGTACATCCTAAACAACACTAGGGAGTCAAAACATTTCACTCTCCACATATGCGGTGGGCCTCACTGTCATATCATCACTGCGGTACTTATAAAACACAAGTATATATTTCCGCAAACGTCGCGGAATGCGAACATTTAGTTTTTCTTCTAGATGAAGTATTACATACGCGTGAAACATATGCGCATTCAATGTAAAATATCGTACGCAGGCGTATACCTTGTTCTTTTTCAACCTCCAAGCCAATTCCTTCTTGTTAGCTGCATAGATTCCTGCCTGCCCGGGCCCGAGTCTCTACAATATTCTTCCAAAATATTTCTGTAGGTATACGATGGTAAGCTGTAAAAAGATGGCTGATCTCTGCGTCATAGGAATCGGCATAACAAGAAAGTGAGACGTGATGTCACAGAAGTAGTGTATTGTTTATAGTGCATTGGCATATGAGATCTTGTACAATGTCTATTGTTGTTTGGCCGATATAGCACCGCTTGATATGGACGCACACACGTTGACGCCTAGTGGCACATCTCCGTACCGACGACTAACGCCCATGATCAGGATTTAACGCTTGCGATAGCTGAACTTGTCAAGATATACCTGGACACCACATATGGTGGATCCCAGGCAAAGATGGCATCAACAAACACTGATACTGGATATACAAGTCTTCAAGGCGTCGTGAAACGCGACGAGCGTCGTGCCTTCCTTCTAACCTGCCCGCTAATTTTCACAGGGCGAGCGGGGAACGTGGTGCGACAGCCAGGCGAGCGTCGGCGAGCTATTTCTTGATACAGACGGATGCTATGAGCGAGGCTTGGGCAAAAGCCTCCACCTCGCGGTGTGTTAAGGCGTTGACGACAGTACACTTCTCTTATTGGAAACGGGCCGAATGGGACGGTCGCAGCAACTGCGCGATGCGAGAACTAATGGCGGAGGCAACGAAGTTTGTTTTTTCAGCCCTGGTGCCACACATGTCACCGCCTCATTACAAAGGAGACGCTCATAGCATCCATCCATCCATCCATTCAGGAGCACTGCGATATGAAAGTGTGAAAGATAAAAGGCACGTTCATGTAGCCTCGGTTATGTGTTTGGCGGTAGCTCAGTGGGCTAAACGCCCTCCAGCCAGCGTCACGGGCCGAGAGGTCGTGGGTTCGACGGAACTTTTTCTTATAGTTTCTTCTTTTCCAATTGACGCCGTTCATTTTGTTGACGTATTCCGTCACGGAAATACGTCATGAAGGTCTTGGTAGATCCCGGCATAAAACACTTTCGTGTTAAAAGAAAAATGTACCCGTTGGACATTACTCTAAACAATGCTGTTCGATGTTCAATCAGCGTATGGTGTGATCGCCAAGCCAATCTTCATCAGCTGTTAACAATTCTTAGGATTATGTAAACGAAGTTAGAGAGCTAATTTAATCAACAGTTGCCATACAAGGGGTGTCTTTTATCAGAGCACGAATGAAGACGGCACTGACTCAGTAGCTTTCTGCCTTTGGCATATCAATTTTATGTGATCTAACTTCAAGTGTTACAGCACAGGAAGTTTGTTGAACCTATTGTCATTGTGTACTGGCCATGTAGCTGTGGCGCCCTGACGTAGCAGGTGTCAACGTCACAATGGGTCCAAGTAACTCCGTTGCCGCCATACAACGCTTAACACCTGACAGGTATTCAGCGCTGCATAAAAGCGGCTGATTATTCTACGCAATCGTGATGGGAGCGCCTTGGCGCATTACTGTGGGAGCCGTCTCTGAAGTTGTTTCAGCAACACGTGGCGAGTATCACCGCGTAAGCTACAATCTTTATGTAATTGGAAGCCAATTATGTAACTCAGTGAGTGTGGTTGCTTACGTGTTGGTGAGCGTTTGTAAGTACTGACAGAGGGACAGATTCCTTCAGCGCTCATTTCTTTCGGTTGTTAAAAGGGCTACACTGTGCCTTGTCTGACAGCAATATTCCAAGTAGTTTTTATTAGAGACCTCAGGATTAGCGTTCACAACGAGAACACAAAGTCAGTTGCATGTCAAGATGGAATTTAGGAAAAAAGATAATCAGAAGCTTCCGAACCTTCGAGGAGTAGCCCTCCTCATATTACCCATGTCTTGGAGGATCTGCTGCGCATAAAATAGAGTGTAGGATCCTACAATGGGGCGCCCTACATGCTCTACATTTACCGGTGTGGTCAAAGAATGACCCGCGCAGAGGCTACTCTTGTGTATTCACCTGTGACGGACTCCGTGTATTCAGGGGCATGGTTATTTCAGACTGTGAGCCCTGGTTCCGCAATTCCTACTGTTTGTAGGGTGGTTTCCTCTACGAAACAGTCTTGTTGGTTCACTGCACTTGTTATTGCATGGCACAAATCCTCCGATGACGGGCTTTTGTGACATTCCAAAACAGGTTAATGAGTTCTACTTCGCCACGTTGCTTTTTTGCGAAACATGAACTCTATTTTTGCAAAACGATTATTAAAATCTTCATTGTGTAAAGAACTGTTTAAGAAAGGCTTGGGTGAGAGAATTGCCGGCGAAGCGCTTCAGTGTAATGCCCGCTATTGCCAGGTCATCCCTAATTTCTGGCGCCCTGGGTGCCTTAAAGTATCAAATGAAATAACAATAAATGAAAAATTTTGATAACAAAAACGTCATCGAAAGTATTGAAGCACCACACAATGGAGTAGAAGATCGCCATAGCACATTAAGAAACTTGTCACTTATTCCGTTATATTTAGGAATGTGCCTGGTAAACTTTATTGGCACATGAAGAAGAAAGAAACAATGACTCAAGTATGATGTGTTTAAAGACCTAACCGCAAAGATGATGCATTCAGCGAAGCACTGCGTATGAATGCCGCAAACTACGACTACTATATGAATGGCGGTAAAAAACCGAGAAGGCTGTTATTTCGGTTATCCATCTTATCGAAATTATCTGCGCCATTGAATGGTGAGGCCATGCCAGCTGCGCGCAAAAACTCGAAACACACTTCGTGAGTTTGGTTCAGTGTTTTCCCTAATGATAGGTTTGCAGTTGATGAAGATGTGGCGGCTGGTGGTGATACAGCCGAGATGGCGGTGTGTCTGTGTAGTGTTTCAGTTTCAACGCGATAGCGATAGACAGCTCGTTTCGCAAAAATGCCGCCGTCGGTGTCGGCATCGTACGTCGCTTGTGAGCGAAAAATCGTACGTGACCGAAAAATCGAGAAAGATGCAAATTAAATAAACAATAAATATCTTCGGTCCCATTGAGAATCGAACCCGAGCCGTTTGCGTGGCAAGTAGGTGTCCTCCCAGAAGGCCACAATATTACTCGCAACTGCCTCGGGAAAAAACAGTACATAAATGCCATGTAGTGGAAGGAGTCTCCTTAACGCATTTTGTTCGGCATGTGTCACAACGAAAATGAGCCCATTCGGCGATTTGTAGGCGCATTGGCGAGGCCATCAAACTACGTTTTTTTGCGCGACGCTATGCTTCGAAAAAAGCTGGGATAGGGCAGCCTTCACCGCTAAAAACACACACGAACTTTCAAAAACCTCCAAAAATGGACAACTATGTCCATCTAGCGGAAAACATATCAAGCCAACGTCTCCTTTTATGGCCTCCGAGATGGCGGGCGCGCGGCCTCCCCGCCATCTCGGAGGCCATGCTCCTTTCTAGAGGAGGCGTTGATCAAGCAAACAGCAAACATTGGATAATGCGCTGCCATCTGTGAGGCATTGTGAGAACTATGTCTCGACTCTAGCAGAGGGAAGTGCTTTAGATCGAAAGCCTGTACCAGTGCCTCTACCATTACTACAGATACATAGCGCGCGCGTGTGTGTCTGTGTTCTGTGTGTCTGTGTCTGTGTGTCTGTGTGTAACAACACACAATAATAAGTATGTACTTAGTGGATGAAGTGCGCACCGGGGGCCGGATTTCGTAATCGCGTTCAACTATTAAAGGCGAAGCTTAAGGGTCCGCCAATTTTTGTTGCGATCGCAATTATATGGACACTCTCGGAGGATTTTTGCCGTCACCGTCATGTCCCGTATATGTATATGTATGTATGCAGATATAAACAAAAGCCACAAATAAAAATAATTCTGAAGAAAAAATTGGGAAGCGCGCGACCTCGGTTTCGAACTTTCGACCCCTCGCTCCGCAGCGCGATGCGTGAGACAATTACGGCATGCGTCATTCGATTTTCATGCTACTGACGGCAGAATACAAACGCACGCGGCGCTGGGTGAAACGCACGAGACGCCACACGAGGCGAATTTAAAATTATGCGAGATGCGGACCATGCTGCATCGTTTGCCGCGCTGCGTTTGCAACGTATCGCTGGCGAGCCACGCTAGCTTTCCATTTTGCGGTTGTAGCAACGCGTGCGCAAGATTCCGAGAATGGCCCGCGTTCTGCACATGCGTCCTGGTGGCTCGCACATTTCTTGGGTCCCCAATTCTAAAACTTGCTAATGTTTTGCAGAAGTTTGGACGTGGGCCTCCGACTTCTACTTTGACATACAATGTGTGGTCGACCGTGCTCGCGCAATCATCTCTTGAGGGGGTTTCGTACGTCTTGTGCTTTCACCGCAAAATTTGGATTAAAGCTATACACCGCACGAAGGTCCCTTTGTTCGCTGCAGCGGCCGCGTTTGCGAAAGAAGTGAGGTGCTAGGTAGAAGAGCCAAAGTAGGGGCTACTTGAAGTGACAACTGTGACAGTTCACGCTCGTCCTGTGCATACATGTGCGTTTTGTTCGTGCATCCTTCGTTGTCTCTGAGCAGCACGCCGCCGGTGTCCAGCTGTGACATTTGGTCACACTGGCCTTTTGTGTTTTCTTTTCCTGGGTTCTTTGTGCTTGAGCAGCGCGCTGCAAGTTTCTAGCTGCTTGCCGTTCTTCATGTGGCATTCCAATTTCTTGCTATCATATTCATTGCTTCGCTCTTTAGGCAGAACTATAACTTGTTTTAAATACTTGATATGTTACTGCATTAACTGAAACAAGAAAGAAGTTAGAAGGGAGCATGGATGCTTGGAGTGTTTTGAAGCTGTCGAACAAGAAATGTCGTTGGAGCGAATGTTTTCTTAACGTCCTAACACTGGTGAAGACTAATACCCCTGCCGAAACATCGGGCCGAGCTACATTTCTCGAATACATGACTTCTTATCACGTTACCACGCAAAGTGGTGCACTTGACCTGTGTTGTCTGTGCATGTAACAATGGCATTCATGCTAAGAGAACAATGCTTGAACATACATACATACATACATACATACATACATACATACATACATACATACATACATACATACATACATACATACATACATACATACATACATACATACATACATACATACATACATACATACATACATACATACATGTCAAAATCATCGAAAACCCTTGTTCATCGCACATGGAAAGAAAATGCATCAGGGGAAACCGACAGAAAATGCCACATTGGTGCGGTATTGAGCACAATTATTTTGGGTTATCTTGGAACAATTGCACATACATGTTCAGATGCTGCATGTGATGTCGCCATTCTACGGCAGGCTGCTTTTTCTAGATTTTCTAGCTGTTGAATTTTAATCATTTTTATTCGTTTCTACTTCAATTTTCGGAAGGAGATTACACTGAAATACTAGACTCCTAGCACATCGTGCTTGTCTGCGAGAATTACACTTTAGTAAGCAGCTGTGCCCATGGCAAAATTGTGCACTGTAGTCGCTAATAGTGCGAAAACACTCGAAAGAGCCGCCAGGACATGGTGATGTTTTTTATTACACATTTCGTACGCCCATCATAATGATAATGTATTTTCGCACTGTTCTAGAGGCTGTACATAAGAGTATACAGTAAAGTATTTGTACATTAGAACGATGCAAAGCTTATTAAGTAGGCACTCATTTAAGATAGCAGAAGGCACGCGTAGAAATCACCGATAAAAAAGAAAGCGTGAAAATCTTTCGAATGTTTCTTCCTCCCATGCGGCATCGAAGAACCTTTCATTAGGCCAAAAACTCGGATAACTTATAAGGATTGCGAAATGTGCCTTGGGAACATAGAATCCAATTACTGGCTGCAAACGGAAAACACGGTAAAGTTTTGTTGATCTTTAGATTTCTAATAATGATGATATTACTGTTAAAGTAGGACGTTTTCTAAATTGTGCTAACTAAAAGTTGGTCGAGGACATCCCCCACGGCGGAGCACAAGATTATGGTATTTTTAATCAGAATGAACATCACGTAAGGAATGTCAATGTATTAGAGATGCAAACTGCGACAATTAATTTAAAACAGGTGTCACAAAAAAAAAAAATGCCCTTCTGTTGAACTTCGATTTTCGACGGGAACATAATACCTTTATTGAAATTGCAAAAACTTCATGCTTGGCGATTTCTTAAGCTTTCCTCCTTGTCTTGAGCACTTTCTTTTTCTTATTGTTGTCTTTTCGGATTTGTTCGCCACGCTTGAAAGGCCTCAGAAGGAAAGCTACAGAAAGCGCGACTTCGTGTTAATTAAACGCAGAAAAGATACAAGAACAGCAAAGAAATAAGGGGACCAAACATTAAGTTGCAGTAATCTTCTTGAACCTTAGAATAGGCATTGAAATATATAAACATATATAAGCCAACATCACAGAGAAGCAAATATGGAAGTCGCATGTTGGAAATATTAGGAGCCTGTGATTGCAAATAAATTTGGTAGATGTCTTCTTCTGCGAGTAGGAAGTGCACGCTTTTTGAATTCGTGCTAATTTCCAAGGCATTTCTTTGTTCTACTAGATACACATGTTTTTTATTGATATGATATATAAGGAGCGCACAATTATGGCGCCGGCTACTCCTTAGCCCTTGAGTGAATCTTGAACACATATCTTAAAGTAAAACATACAAGGCAGTTCATGGAAAATAGAACACTTCCAAAGTCAACGAATGAAGTCTCTGATAATGTCCGTCGTTAATATTTGGTCTGACCAGCACGAAAACAGCAGAGCACACGTCTGGTCTTTAAGAAGATGTATTCGCTCGTGTGTACATAACAGTCGATACGTCATTCACTTCAGCACACACATATGATGGGTGTCATATGAGACTGCGCATAATAAGTACGACATGTGTTATACAAATGAAAGTTCGTTATTTCTTAGTACTTGTCAGCAATGCCGTATTCGCTCGTGTGTACATAACAGTCGATACGTCATTCACTTCAGCACACACATATGATGGGTGTCATATGAGACTGCGCATAATAAGTACGACATGTGTTATACAAATGAAAGTTCGTTATTTCTTAGTACTTGTCAGCAATGCCGCTGTCTTGTAAGAAACGTGTTAACGCTTTTAAAGCGTGTGTCTGTAAAACTCCAGTTGGCCACGGGCCCAGAAGTTTCCTCACACATTGGAATTCAGGAATGTTCGCGCACAATTCCTTGTTTTCTTAGCGAAGTTAGCAGGACAAGTTTTGTTTTTTTTTTAATTTGAAAGAAGGTTGCAAGTTTCAGTAGTTACCATCGGGTGTAGTTGAAGGCAATATCTTTTCATGGCTTAGAGCAGTATGCGAATCATTGCATAAGTATTTCTAGTATTCAAAGAGATCCATTTGTGGCAGTAACTTTCCGGTCACAGGGCATGAGCGCCGGTTATGAGTGACGTGCTTTAAATATGTGTAGTACCGCTGCCTGCTTTAAAATATGTCTGAGGAGCGACTTCAGTTCCCAGCGGAACCAGTCTACCTTTTGTTCTGAACAAACGCCGCGAGGTAGCGCTCGCCACCGATGCTATCGTCACGTCACTTGCTAAGCGTTTTCTTTTTGTCCACGGACGAGGCCGCGGCACTCGAGAGCCCCTCTTAATTTTTTTATGGTAATTGCGACATACGTGTATGGATACCTTGAGAAAGCGCGTATGCCTGTAATGCCCTTGCGCAAGGAAGATGGGGCATTTTTTTATCCCCATTTGACAGGCCAAGGCTCTATCTCGCTAAAGATATCGTCCCCCTCCATCTTGTAACCACACAAGGGAAGGCTATATTCTAAATATTTTCACGCTTATTAAGCGTGAAACGAGCTCCTCGGGGTCGTAAAATTCGCTTTGATCCCCACGTGACTCAAAATACGCGTTCTTTTGCTACACCCAAGCGTGACGTGTGTCGATATAGCTCACACTCGCTTTATTTTACGCATGATGCAGGATTCCATGCGTATAGGACCCGGAAAACTCACGCTTGGGGAAAGATCGCGCCGCCGATCGCGTTTCTTTTCATCATGCGTATATATATCCTGACACGGATCCCCAAGGGATCCGTGCGACGTGGCCGTTCCTCGCTTCTTATCTGCTGCTGTCACTTGCGCATTCTTTTATTCTTTTTTTTTTCTTTTTTGATGCGAAAGCCTTGAAAGCTGGCGCTCGCTTCAGTATAGACTTTTGGCGGGAAAACGGCCTTAGAGCCATCGGCTTAGCAGGCACTTTGTGCGTCGTGTCCTCCTGCCTGTCAAGTCTGCACTGTGCGGAGTGCTCGCTTTCTGATAGTAAGAAGTGACGAAGAAGCAAAAAAATCACAGCATATCCACGGCGTGAATGATGATGAGTCGGGCGAAGCTCCGGAGGGAATCATCCACAAACCGTGAAACTCATCCGTGAAATTCGCCCAGTACATCATATATAGAGTATGACACACCGCGGTGAGGTTATTATCGAACCAAAGTCGATCACACACGTCGCAACTGTGGCCAAACGAATGAGCGAGAAATTCCCGCTCGAACCGCGCGTCGGCTCCTTGAATGTGAGACCGCTGGTGCCGCTTACCGCGCACGAGCACCATCAAGGTCTGCCAGGCGCCGCGATCGCCTCGCCGCCGCTTCTCGGGCTCGCCTTTCGGGGTCCGCTGCTCGGAGTGCACGTTGCGCCGCGGCGTCATTGGCGCGCACCGTCGCGGGATCCGCCAGGCGCCGCGCTCGCTTCGCCGCCGCTACCCGGGTTCGCACCGCGGAATCCTGGCGACGAGCACGAGCCTCCGCGGCCCTCCGCGTCCGCCGCTCCGCTTCGTCCATGCCCCATCAACGATCCGACACGTACGGCGACGATCCAGGAGACTGAGAGAGGCACTCGTTCCCCGCGCACCCAGGCAGAGCCCGCGCAGCAGCCAATCGGAGAGTAGCGGCACTTCCACCGCCATCTAGTGGCAATTTACACAAGCGCACTATTGCACACACTTCTATTGGACCAACGCCATCTAGGGAATGAGAGGAGAAATGGTGATCACGACACAGATTGTGTACAGTGCCATCTTGAATATCATCACTCAACTGCAGTTTGTATGTACTTCTATGAGACAGCGCCATCTATTATACTGTTCGGGAGATACTGCCGGTTACGCCTGACGCCGGACAAGGTTAGACTAAGAGGAGCTTCGCCCCTAAAAGGTCACCAGTAATTTAACGTCGATTGACCTGCGTGGTGTGCCGCGCGCTATAGGTGCAAGAACACCGGATGTGACTGCCCGGAGTGCTCGCGCGACGCAGCGACGCAGCGCCACTATTCCGGCCAGATGGTGTCCTTACTGTGGGCACTCGCACGCCATGAACGGTCGTTTGGAATTCCTAGGTATATGCAGATGATTTCTTAATGTCATTGCTCATTATAAGTGCTTAAGGCATTTTCCGAGGAACGACGCTTATAGTGCATTAAGTAAATCTTCCCACGGACCTCCGAACCTCGCATGTATCAGGTCAAGTTCTCTATATGTACAGTATACTAACGGATTCAAACGCGAAAATTTAAGACTAAGCAGTGCACATACTTTTGTTTCCAGCGTCTTCCGTTTGTGTCATAGCGGCGTCACTTTGACTCGAACACTTACATCGGAGCCAACATTACCTTTGGCAGCCAGACATGTCGCCACATGGCGCAGTTATTTTGAGCAGTTTGCTCATGGAAGTCGTTATAGTTGCAAGTGATGTCGCGGTTCAATCAGTGAGTATACAGCAGCTTCTATTTCACTTGGGTCGTGCGGTCAACCGGCAAAGATGACAAGGAAGAAGGAAGCAGTGTTGTCCGGTCTCCGCGTCTTGTGTTCGTTAGCTTTATTCGCAGCCGCATCGCGGCGCCCGTCGGTGGCCATTTTCGAGTGAGCAAGCGCAACACCGCTTGTGAAGTGGCCGCCTGGCTCCTCGCGCGTGGGGGTAAACAGCGCTTGCTCCCACCGTCCTCCCAGAATGCCTCAAAAATTACGAAAAATGATCTATACCGCAAATCCACAGAGGTGATGCGTATATTACGAAGCCCTGGGAACTGCGTCATATTCTGCAATACCACCGCGTAAAGGTCACAATGAAATGTACGTGCTTGTTCTGCACATCGCGGCTCAAGTTCGCCTGTTGTACGAGGATGTGCATCGTATCAGTCTAATGAAGCCGGTATTGCCAAGAGAACGCTGTGGGTACAGCGGAATTAATTGCGGGCGGCGCTACAATCTAATACTATATTGTAAGGTACGATTGCGTCATCTTCACAAATTTTAGACTGCTGCGTGAAGTCGTGTGTAACTATATTTGCGTTGCTGTGAGAAAGTGCAAACAGTTTTACCGTACGGCCCAGTACGTGGAGCCTGTGTTTCTGCGGGCGGTGGTGTTAGCTGTCGTGGCAGCACCCTGGCAAACAGGTCGTGTTCTTATAACGAAATTATACGGAATTACAGAAAAGCTGTTTTTTACCAAGTGCCTCAAGCGCACACGCGTTAAAACTGCCAGGTAGGGCTTGCACCTTTCACTGCAAAAGCACAATAATGTCGTCAGTACAAAAACGATGTGATTCGTGCGGTGCTCTGTGGTGTAACTAATAGATTTTCTCCGGGATGCCTTTCCTGAAATTCGCGACAAATTCTTTACTGCTACTGCGAAATGTGGTGGCTACGATCCGCCAGTTAACATTTTTTTTCCCTAATGGACAAATAGTTCTAGGATAAGGCGCTGAGTGCATATTCTGTCGATATGTGTGCAGCTACTACGAATAAACGAATCTGCATTCCAAGGGTATATTCGTGCTTTAAGGGACAACAACGACCGTTAGACCCTTAGGAGACGTTTGCCCAGTGGACTGCGCGACATGTACAGCTTGTAAGCACTAAATTTTAAGCCCTCGGTAGCGAGAAAACGAAGGGAGGGGTGAGCATCACTTTCATTCGGCACTTTCATGCTTTTCTTTGTAAATGACGAACTCTGATATCATTTTTGCGTCTTGCCCTTTTGCAATCGATCGAATTCTGTGGGACTAAGCAACTAATAGTAAAAGTAAATAATGACGATAGGTTGTTCGTGCTAAAGAGTGCTTTCACTATCCGTGCGGAGGCCGAGACCGCTGCTTCGAGATATGCGTTGTTGCTTCCGAGCTATCATCAACTGAGAATACGGGACGCTTTTCTGAAGGTGCATGAGGACAAGTCGTGCGGTGCGCGGGAAAGTTATGCTCAGTTACACTTCCATAAACACTACAGTTTGTGGAACTCGCTTGGCTAGCTCGACAAACAAAAAGCTACGCGATTTGTTGACAAAACTGTAGTTCGTTTGCGTGGAGTACTTAGCAAAACTGCGATTCGGCCTAGTTGGAACACATTCATCTTGAAATATTTGCGCAGGCACACGGGGACACAGAAGAGGCACACATACGGGCGCAATCTAACAACTGAGTTGTTAGATTGCGCCCGCGTGTGTGTCTCTCCTGTGTCCCTGTGTGCCTGCCCAAATATTTGAAGGAGGATACTTAGCAAAGTTCACGTACTTTGAAGCGACATCAATAGTTCATCTATAGCCTAGCTCGCTCGGCTCCCATCCGAGGAAACAGTGGTTCGATTCCCACCGTGGTTACAATGTCCTTTTTCCTTCAGAGCTTCCTCTCTATTCTTGAAGGTTTGCACCCCGACGTCCCTCTCTTGTGGCTAACAGTTGCGTCCTAAAGAATGCTAGACTAAAAAACCCGCATTTCCCCGAAGGGGAGTATGAGGAAGTGCGAAGCACGGGGTGATGCTATGAGGGGGCGCGCGCGACTAAACTGCAGAGCCGAGCGAAGGAGACGGCAGCGAGAGAGCACGCGCCAGCCGACCCACGGAGGTCTGGCCGTTTTTAAGTGCAAAGCACTTTTACTGATGATGATGATCTGTCTTCCGAACTCGTTCCAAAGAACCCGCAACGCGTTCAACTTGTTGGCGGCGTTGCGCACGCCCGAGATGGGGCTCAGGTTGTTGTCGAACCACAGTCGATCGCACACCGCGCAGCTATATCCGAAGCTGCGGTCCAGGAAGTCTCGCTTGAAGCGCGCGTCCGGCAGATCGAATTCGAGGGCCCGCGCTCGCTCACGCATCGCGCGTCCCCGCGCCAGATCGGCTTCGGGGTGCTCGGCTCGCTTCGCACGCTTTCGTTCGGCGTCTCGCCGCCGGCCTTCATCACCACAGGCAATGCGCGGGGCGCGCGCAGCCACGGAGCGGAGGGCGGAGCGCGCGCAGTCACGTGGGGCGTGACGTCGCTGCGCCGTTGCTACAGACGCTCCTCTCCGCTCCTCGCGCCGTTGCTATGGGACGGCGGATTCAGGGTCGCTTATAAAGTGCATTCGCACTTAAAATTAACCTCTCTACATTTAGTCTCGAGCAACAAAACTAATGATTCTGCCAAAGCAGTTGGTGTATGAAAGGAAGAACTTTTGATCCAAAATGGTCGCAAAATCGCTTGAGTGTATTGTTCGGAAAGAGGCGCTCGCCAGACATCAGCAGTTATGTTATTCCTGTGAGAAATCTTACCTTTTTGAATTTTGTTTATCTGTGCAGACAATAGAGGCATACTATAAAAATGGAATAAGCGCACCCTGCATGAAGGTACTCTTCAAAGCGTCGTAAACCCCGAGGAGCACGTCCCTTTGGGTGGTATTACCTGCTAATATGCTGAACGAAGAACCGGTAAGGCAGTCCTGCACCTTCCTTCCTCCTTATTTGTTCAAGTTGCAATATTTGCGAAAATTTTGCTGGTGCCCAGTATAATCTGATCATTCTTTTTTTTTTAGTTTCTTCTCCATACAGATTGCGAGTCTAAAAATCATACTCGAATTTAAGACTTCGAAACTCATTTGCACTGCTCTTGCTAGCCCATAATGCCGTTATAATTAAGTCAACAAAGAGCCATGCAGTTTACTTATTCTGTGCAGTATTACGTGTTGGTGGATATTATTCCATGTTTTCTCTTTCCGCTTGACTTCGAAACTGAGTTGAGATATTCAAACACCATCGAGGATAATGTAAAACGCCTGAGGAAAATCCTATCAGCGGCGGCGACACTGGCATCTCTGGCGCAGCCTTCCGACTCAGGCGATGACACGTACCTCCGGCGAAGGCTAAAAAAAATCGCCCTAATTTGAGCGGTGAGTAGTTTTCTCAAAGCCGAAAATTCAGAGGCAGTCTAAAACACCTTCAATGTGCTAACACTACTCGGTTTTGAGCCGTCAATAACGAAGATTTAAGCCGCAATTGCAATTTGAGGCTTGTCGATAAAATCATTTTTATGAATTTGCGGCTCTACACGAAGTCAAATTTGTCAGTGGGTCATTCCATCGGGTGCTTATTTATTTTGTTCATTTTACCTTTTGTCAGGTTCCACTCGCAGACATCGTTGGCCCGTGCATTAAGGATGATGTGAAGCAGCTGCTATGCAGCAAAAAGCCCAGAGAAATCGTGAAGCTGCAACCGGACACGTCACTGTAAAAAGCCTTAGTGCTTTGTCTGTGTGCGTATTACGCAGAGGACGTTACGTATCCGGCTGCTTTCGGGTACTTGCTACGCTTCGTTTAAGCAGTAGTAAGAAGTTGCGGCCTTGACAAAATTCTATGGGCGCAAAAACAGAAAACAAGAAAGCTATGCGATTTGTGGACGAAACTTTAGCTCGTTTGAGTGGAGTACTTAGCAAAGTTCACGTGTTACTTCGAAGCGACATCAATAGTTCATGTATAGCCTATCTTAGAGTTCCAATGTTTTTTCTCAGATCAGTGTTGTACGTTTAAGGATGCGTTCTTGTGTGAATAAAAAATTTTCTCAAACCTAAACCTCGTCACAATCTTTCGTTCTATTTTGTTCCTTAGCTTCGATTAAAAATGTAAAGCCTCGGAGCAATCCTCACGCAATATCTCAATTTTCCTGAAAAACGTGAAGTAATGGAGTTGAAAGGATGCACCTTAGAGGCTTAATTGTAGGATTCGCTAGATGCACTTGTGCAAGATGTTTTATGAAAGTTTGCCTTGCACTGCGTTTCATGGCGTTTGTGTCTTTCACTAGCGAAGGTTTAGGGACAATCTAGGATGCCTTCATTCTGCTAGCACCTCTCAGTTTTGAGCCGTGTATAACGAAGACCTAACGCCGCAATCGCAATGTGAGACTTGTAGATCCGTGACTGGAGGCCTTTCTGATGCTTAGTTAAGGTGTAAGAGAGGATTTTTACTTACTTGATGCGGGATTCTCCTGCTCTATAAGATGTGTTTCTGACTGTCAGAAATTGAAAAGTATAACAGGGAAGTAGTTAGAATGTGAATTAATGAAAGTTATTATTTAGTTCTTGCTTACTACCTTTACCATAAACCGTATTCTATACATACACTCGAGCTACCAAGCTCATTTCACGCTGTCGCCGTGTAGCGTTCTATAGTTTGCACATGTGCAAGATTAAATGTGAAAGTTTATTTTCGAGATTAGCTAATTAAGGCCGAGCATCAGTATATATACTTTCGCCGGCAAGCCCAAACAACACAGGAAATATAGCTTAGAATAACAGAGAGCTGAGCTAGTTGGTAAGTATTCATTCTAAAAAGACAGGGCTTCTAAAAAAACATTCATTCTAAAAACTTCATTCTAAAAAAACAGAGAGATTGTTGGAACATAAGAGATCGCTAACAGGAGGCTCACCTTCTAATCTATCTTTTACATTGTCGAGATTGTAAGTGCACGCCAAAATTCGATGAATGCGCAGTGTTGTACCATCATAGAAATGAAGAAACGCGCCTGATGATAGAAGCATGGCATATCGAGAATAGTGGTAACGCATGCGTGAGCCAACCGTCGATTAACTTGCATAAAGATGAAATCAAATGCCTTAACAGTTATCTTCAACGTAGACCGCCACGCGTGCCGGATTGATAGGTTCGCCTGTTGCATGGGCATGCGCAGATAAATTTTCGTGCCTTCTTTCTTTTCAGCCGTTGTGCGTCTCTTCAGTTGTTAGTCGGCGTTTGTGGTGTCCTGACTTCTTTCTTGTGTCCTTGTTTGCACGCCCTGTCTTTTTAGAATGAATACGGCGTTTGTGGTGTCCTGACTTCTTTCTTGTGTCCTTGTTTGCAAGCCCTGTCTTTTTAGACAGGAAATATCTTCTTTGAGCTTTCGTTTTACATGATTTCTGACGGTCAGAAAGTCATCTCAAGGAGTGGGAGAATTCCGCATTAAGTCAGTAAAACTCCTCTCTTAGATTTTCTGCAAGCGTTAGGAAGGTCGCCAGTCAGTGATGGCAAGCCTGAGCGCTTGGCGTGACAGCGCACTACGCTTAGAGCAAGCGTGCAAAAAATCACCCCCACTCACGCTTCGCAAGCGTTATGCACCTGCAAGTCATGCTTAGGAAGCGTGATCTTTCAGCGTGAAAGCACACCACGCTTAGAACAAGCGTGCAAAAAATCGCCCACTCACGCTTGCTACGCGCGAAAATATTTGGAGTGATATATATACAGTCGAAATGGCTGTAGAGTGTGTGTTTGATGTTTCATAGCTGCTTCATAATGAGGTCTCGGAAAACATGTCACTTCGCGGACGAGGTATCTGCTTGTTTCGTGAGGGAAATTATGTATAATTTGGTTAGTAATCTTGATACGGAATATGAGGGATGTTTTATCACGCTATAACTACGGATGCTTTATTGAAAATATCGGGTAGCTATTGCGGAAAATATTTCAGCGTGTTTAACATACTACATGCTGCAATAATGCTAAAATATATAGACAAATTAACTTAGAATTGTCATGCCGCATTGTAGATTATACCGGCTGCCCGAACTAAGTGTACACAGAATTTAAAAATACGGCGGTGACGCACTTTATGGCGACGCGTCTACATGCATGTTGCTTCCACTTGCTTGGAGTAAGTCGCATCATATTTTGTGTTCGGCTAGCTGTTTAATTAGGCAAGATTAATTAACCAAATTTTGAAGCAAGGAAGCTGGGAAAGACGTTGCACTGAGAAAGTTACAGCTTGGTTTGCAAAACTTCCAATTAGACATTTCCTAACTTTCTCTCCATTGAGTAGACACAATATTAATGAGAACTAACAGAAAATAACGCCAAGGAAAGTACAGGGGGTGTTATTTGTAGTATTTAGAATATAAATGTGAAGAAAGTAAAGTGGACGAAAAGATGACTTGCCGCCGGCAGGGACCGAACCTGCGACCTTCGAATAACGCGTCCGATGCTCTACCACTGAGCTACGGCGGCGGTCATCCTGCCGTCCACTTTCTGGTGTATATATGTTGATTTAAACCTAGGAGTGTTAGTCAGCGCCAATCGCAGCCATGGCGGCGAGTGTGGAACACTCTTTTTTTGCCTGTTGGCGTCACGTAGCACGTGATCATTTTTACGAGTTGGCAGCTGACCAATAATCCCTCGCATACTACCTGAAGGCATTAAGTCTGCCAGGACGAGACCCTCGCTATGAATGAAGGAAAGCGGATGATTTTTCAAGGGCTCGTTTATCTTTGTTAGACACAATATTAATGAGAACTAACAGAAAATAACGCCAAGGAAAGTACAGGGGGTGTTATTTGTAGTATTTAGAATATAAATGTGAAGAAAGTAAAGTGGACGAAAAGATGACTTGCCGCCGGCAGGGACCGAACCTGCGACCTTCGAATAACGCGTCCGATGCTCTACCACTGAGCTACGGCGGCGGTCATCCTCCCGTCCACTTTCTGGTGTATATATGTTGATTTAAACCTAGGAGTGTTAGTCAGCGCCAATCGCAGCCATGGCGGCGAGTGTGGAACACTCTTTTTTTGCCTGTTGGCGTCACGTAGCACGTGATCATTTTTACGAGTTGGCAGCTGACCAATAATCCCTCGCATACTACCTGAAGGCATTAAGTCTGCCAGGACGAGACCCTCGCTATGAATGAAGGAAAGCAGATGATTTTTCAAGGGCTCGTTTATCTTTGTTAGACACAATATTAATGAGAACTAACAGAAAATAACGCCAAGGAAAGTACAGGGGGTGTTATTTGTAGTATTTAGAATATAAATGTGAAGAAAGTAAAGTGGACGAAAAGATGACTTGCCGCCGGCAGGGACCGAACCTGCGACCTTCGAATAACGCGTCCGATGCTCTACCACTGAGCTACGGCGGCGGTCATCCTCCCGTCCACTTTCTGGTGTATATATGTTGATTTAAACCTAGGAGTGTACTAGTATTCCATTGAGTACTAGTGTATTTCTGCTTACTACACATGCTCATCAAATGTAAAAAAAAAAGAAACTACCACGTGAAAGGGCCTCTTGCACGCCTATGCGCTTCGTGATTGTAGTGCTCCATAACTTTCCGAGTGCATTCTAGCAGAGCATTTGGCCGGGTGTGCTGGCAACTAAAAGGCGACAGCGCAGCGACGATGGTGGTCGCTGCGCAATGACGAACAGTTTGCTCGCGGCAGCGCAAACGATAGCCGCTAAGTCTGCACATAACTGTCATGAACCGAGGCAAGGGAAGCATATCGTTTGTACGCTGTACGCTATGGATCACCGAAAAAATATGACGACTGAAATTTAGCTCTTGTAATGGGATATTATCACAATCAGTTTTACTTTCAGCCATACTTACACGGGTTAGGTTACCGAGAAAGCAATGCATGGCTCGTTCAAAGAATTTCTGTAATATAATGAATACACTCTAAAAGGGTCTGTATTTCAGCTTACTCTTACAGTTTCATTGAAGCAAATAGCTCGGTAATAGCGGGATGAGCGTTTAAACACAAGAGAAGCACGTGTCCTGTTTTTCCTCTTGTCGTCTTTAAGATTTTTGCACTGTACTTTATACTGAGGCTTTACACTGCTTGCGGTGGGTTAACTACGAACAAAAAGTATTTTTGTATTCCATTCTTGCCCTGCTACAACAGTATGCATCTCTTCCTGCTTTCGGTGTATTACTGGCGGTATAAAAGACGACTAATGACACTCATGCGCAAGAAAGTTCAGTGTTCTTGTGAAGCAAGCGAGTAGAATGTTCTTCCGTGATAAAAGTTAATAATTACAAAGCCGAAAAAACACAACCAAAAATAACGATGAAGCGTATTTTACAAAGCGTAATTTACATTATAGAAAGCCAGAAGATGTCCCAGGTTATTCAGTTTTTCTTTTTTAGAAACAGAGAATGTACAAGAGTACCAGTATAAATAGGCCATAAACGAGCGCCGTGCAAGTACAACAATGTGGGATAGAACATTTCACTGCTTGTCAGACTTGTCATGTTAATTAAAAGCATAGCAGAAAACATAAATGTCTTGTAGCGTTGCTGTCGAGGTATTCATTGTTTCTCAAAAAAAAAGAAAAAAAACTTGTTGCAAAACTGCTTCGCCGTAGCTCCTGTGAGAGAGAGAGAGAGAGAAATGTAATGCGGAAAGGCAGGGAGGTTAACCAGAAAACATATCTGGTTTTCTACGTGCTGTACTCCGATATAAAAGAAAACAACTTAAAACGAACTGTATATATTCACTGCAATGAACTGCATTCACTTACAGAACGTTCTGAGAACAACGAATTGTGCTGTACCCAATGGTTCATATACTTCTTATCTTAAACTTTCCAGGCGCTATAAATGGAAGAATGGGTATTGTAAGCTTGGAAAGATACGCATTACGAGGTAACTATTAAGCAAAACACGATTTGGTGCAAATAGTGCGCGCGAGATGTCACACTTCAAGGTACAGTCTAAGCATTTGCTAAAGTTGAGGCTTTTTTAACTAACACTGCAGTGGGATTGTTCAATAAACAGCATTCGTGTATGCATTACGCATTTGAATATTTTTCCTCGAGCATTAGTTCCTAATTCGCGAAAACAAAGCACTCGAATGACCACTAAAAATTAATTTAGTTATGAATAAAGCTTAGAAGTGTAAAAAGCTACGGCATATACTAATGAATACTATCACTTTGCGGCAACACCCAAATGCGGGAAGACGTTACTAGCCACTTAGCGCTTACCGGGAAATATATATGCATGAAGAGTCGGAAGCAACGATAACAGTACAGTATTAGTGCTGCAATCACTCTACCGCACACCGCCTTCCGCCTCATTGCACGAACAGCCCCTCCATTATCACAAACGAGCACTTGCGGTACCCCTTAACTAATAAAATAGTGTGAGCCTCTCTTTATGCTTAATTAAGAACTATACTGCAAATCTAAGAACTCTACACACGCTAAGAGAAAAAAAAAACTTCTAATTTCAGTCTGTATGCCGTCTTTGATGCTGAAATTTATCCTTACTTTGTTTCCTTCTCAAATAAGCTGAAGCTCGTGAGAGCGTGATTAGGAAAAAATGCTATTACCGACATCGTGTAAATATCACTCTGGCGAAGTATCTTGCTTGAGCGGACGTTATTACATACCTAAGTACTCGCCGTTCCTTGAATCTTCCCGTGTTCAGCCTTGCATGAACGCACGGCCAACGAGACAACCCCTGTTCCCGAGTTCGGTTGCACCGGCTTTTGCTCATACCCGGCCGTAGACGGTACCGCTGTAGGGTGCCGCATTTGCAAATGAGCCTTCGCGAGGGCGGACGCGCTGCGTGTCTGCAGGCTATAGAAGAAGAACGGTGGATGACGTGGTCTGTGTCCCTTTGTAAGAGCGCCGCGAGGCAGGTGCACAGTACGAGTGTATATGGGTGCAAAGACGTAATGGAGCGGCATGATCGCGGCGCTATTAAGATAGGAGTGATCGCTTAGGGATTATGCTAACCGTAGAGGCAAATGATGGGTAGGTGGGAGAGCGAAATATCTATTGCACTTAAGTGCCACTTTGCGTGGATGTGTGGCATTTAGAGGTTGTAAGAAGGATGGGCTACACGAAAACATAAAAAAAAACATCGAGAGAGGTGCCCACTTTCGCATTTCTCCTTATAAGCGGCGCTCCCGACCGTCGACGGCGGCAGGAGCCGCACGAGTTTGTAAACCTTCTTTATTAAAGGCGTACTGACACAAAATTTCGCGGCTCAGATTGCCTGCGGCATCGATTCTCGAGAACATGCGAATATCATCTACCAAATCTGAACAGCGAATACAGCTTGTACTTTATATTGATTTTGAAGTTCGCGTGCTCGATACAGCGCTATATATACTCCGCACCTTGCGACATTGACATCATACAAAGTGACCTGAAGGTGACCTTAAACTTGCGCTATGTCACCACTGCGGCCAAGCTCCGAGATGCCCAAATAAATCATGACGTCAGAGTCGCCATTGCGCTTTTGACGTGCTTGCGCCAGCAGGCTACTATTCGGCGGGTGCTCGCGAGTCCGTGCACGCGGAGAACGTGTGAAAGCCTCGAGAAAGTCGTTGCCACCAAGTAACGATGATGATGGTGATGTACATGCCGCATGCGATAGAACGCTAGCAGAGGATGCAGGCAGCGCGGAAGAGCGTCACAGTTATGTGTGTTTCACATGCTCGATGGCCTTAGTATCGCACGGTCGCGTGTCGTTCTCTAAGCTCTCCCAAACCGAAACGGGGACCGTTCGGCAATAAACTGGCCATACTTAATTATATGTCGCACGCTGTAGCAAGCGATGTGCCGTGTTATGAGCAATAAGGCCAGCAGCAACGTACTGCAGCAAAAACAAACAAACAAAAAAAAAACGCCAGACCAAAAGTTTTGTGTGGGTGCCCCTTTAATCGTCAAACTCCGTAAGATCATAGTGAATTCCGCAATGATGGACTGCAATTATTGTCATCGTTATGAGCTACGTTCTACTTTTGTTACACAATACTTGGCACTTAGCCAGTGTTTGATGCAATTGGTAGATATTTATCCACCTAGCCACATTCGGATGTGAGTAGCTTGGGTCGTTCCAGTGTGAAAAAGTGAAGCGAACAGCGTGGATAAAAATGTTGCGTTTTCGCCTGAAGAATTTCTCATGGAGTTGGAGATGTATCAATTTCGAGATGGTTATTTTGAATTCAGCTGTGCGTGGAAATTGTATATGCAAAGACTTCTTTTTAGAATTCACAAAAGAAAACGTACCACCTGCACCAAGCATTGAATGCTTCTATCCTTCACACGCCACATTTGAAGTAGTGCAGTTTACTCGTAAGCTTGGAGGGCCGACTGCCACGATAGTAGTGATCTTTTTGCTGTGCATGGTTTGCCATATTGTCACGTGGTCGTGACGTCGACGAAGAAAGCAGTCGGCGTTTGCAGAATGAAACTGTTTATTTGGCCGAACTTGTGGCCGGGAAAATGAGAACTAGAACTACAGCAATACACGCTGTACAATGATAGCGGCGAACAGGGCGTCGTCCGTCGATCAACTGACAAGCGGTCAAGTGCGTCGGTTTTTATACAGGTGCTATGGAACTTTCCAGCGATATCGCTGGTGGCGGCGTTATCTCTCGATAAAGCTGGAACATTCGCGTGCGGCGCGAAATCTTGACAAAACGATCTACTACAATCGAGAAGTCTCTCGAACACTGCTTCGCGGGCAGCGTCGAGCGTTGATAACCGCCCTTGCAGGTCAAACCCAAAAAACATCAAAATAGGACAAGAAGTGGGCGTGGCATTGCCCCCCTCTGAAGAAGCATCGTCCCGATGCTTGTGAAAGAACAAAGAAGAGAAAAAAACACAAGTGCATACATAAATAAATTACAATAACAAAGGTAAAAGTAGCGTCCCCAGATTCGCTAACGTGCAAAAAACGGCTTAAGACGCACGACATGGACGACTTCAGGTCGTGCGCGGCGTCGCTGGGAGTTCGTAATGCCGTCCGGGATGACCTCGTAGTCAAGAGCGCCGAGACGTCGAAGAACCTTGTAGGGTCCGAAGTATCGCCGAAGGAGTTTTTCGCTAAGGCCACGTCGGCGTATCGGCGTCCAGACCCAGACGCGGTCGCCGGGCTGGTATTCCACGAAGCGTCGTCGCAGATTGTAGCGACGGCTATCGGTGTGCTGCTGGGTCTTGATGCGCAGGCGGGCGAGCTGTCGAGCTTCCTCGGCACGTTGTAAGTAAGCGGCGGCGTCGAGGTTTTCTTCGTCGGTGACATTCGGTAGCATGGCGTCCAGTGTCGTCGCCGGGCTCCTTCCGTAGACCAACTTGTACGGCGTCATCTGCGTCGTTTCTTGGACGGCCGTGTTGTAAGCGAAGGTCACGTACGGAAGGACGGCGTCCCACGTCTTGTGCTCAACGTCGACGTACATGGCCAGCATGTCGGCGATGGTCTTATTTAGACGCTCGGTGAGGCCATTGGTCTGCGGGTGGTAGGCGGTGGTGCGGCGGTGGCTCGTCTCGCTGTATTTTAAGATCGCCTGAGTAAGGTCCGCAGTAAAGGCGGTACCTCTGTCTGTGATGAGGACCTCTGGGGCGCCATGACGCAAGATGATGTTCTCCACGAAGAACTTGGCTACCTCGGCGGCACTGCCTTTGGGCAAGGCCTTTGTCTCGGCGTAGCGGGTGAGGTAGTCAGTTGCTACGACGATCCACTTGTTGCCGGAAGTCGACGTCGGGAACGGCCCCAGTAGGTCCATCCCGATTTGCTGGAACGGCCGGTGAGGTGGTTCGATTGGCTGCAGAAGTCCCGCTGGCCTAGTCGGTGGTGTCTTCCGTCGCTGGCAATCTCGGCAAGTCTTAACGTAGTGGGCGACGTCGGCAGGAAGGCGTGGCCAGTAGTATTTTTCCTGTATCCTCGCGAGCGTGCGGGAAAAGCCGAGGTGGCCAGCCGTCGGGTCGTCGTGCAGGGCCTGCAGAACCTCTCGTCGCAGTGCCGAAGGTACAACGATGAGGTAGTCAGCCCGGGCCGGAGAGAAGTTCTTCTTTACGAGGACGTCGTTTTTCAAGAGAAATGACGCCAATCCCCTCCTGAATACTTTTGGAACAACGGCGGTCCTGCCCTTGAGGCATTCCACAAGGCCCCGGAGTTCCGGGTCGGCTTGCTGTCGTTCAGCGAAGTCGTCGGCACTTATGGTTCCCAAGAAGCAGTCATCATCGTGGTCGTCCTGCGGCGGTGCGTCGACGGGGGCACGAGACAAGCAGTCGGCGTCGGAGTGTTTTCTTCCGGACTTGTAAACGACGGTAATGTCGAATTCTTGGAGTCTTAGGCTCCACCGTGCGAGGCGACCTGAAGGGTCCTTCAAGTTGGCTAGCCAACACAAGGCGTGGTGTTGCTGCTCGTTCATGTTCCGGACGCCCCCGACAAGCCTTGTACCCAGCACCTCCACCAGATGTCACGTGGTCGTGACGTCGACGAAGAAAGCAGTCGGCGTTTGCAGAATGAAACTGTTTATTTGGCCGAACTTGTGGCCGGGAAAATGAGAACTAGAACTACAGCAATACACGCTGTACAATGATAGCGGCGAACAGGGCGTCGTCCGTCGATCAACTGACAAGCGGTCAAGTGCGTCGGTTTTTATACAGGTGCTATGGAACTTTCCAGCGATATCGCTGGTGGCGGCGTTATCTCTCGATAAAGCTGGAACATTCGCGTGCGGCGCGAAATCTTGACAAAACGATCTACTACAATCGAGAAGTCTCTCGAACACTGCTTCGCGGGCAGCGTCGAGCGTTGATAACCGCCCTTGCAGGTCAAACCCAAAAAACATCAAAATAGGACAAGAAGTGGGCGTGGCAATATGCACTGATATCAGTGGACTACTTTCAGACTAATCTTTGTTTTGCTGTTTAGCTTTTGGCTCCGTGTTCCCAGCCAAGGGTCCGGACTTACACGTACCAATTGTTTCCGTACCAGATGCTATAGTAATACTTCCACTGCTTAACAATGGAGTATACCTAAGGCTAATAGACATGCGAATGGCGCCAGCAGTACGGCATGCTATCAAGATGCACATATACTAAAAAGAAGGCAAGTGTTACTTCTGAATAATCACATATAAAAACAACGAAAACTTTGATCTCGCTTGATGTCAGTAATTAAGTACCACGAGATTTTTCCACTTAATTTTCCATTAATGAACATTTACTACATCACTCTTCCCAGTACACAGCAACTGCGGCCTTCGATACCTGTCTCTTCTTCCTCTTCTTCTTCTTCTTCTTTGGATATTCAGCCAGGATCCCTACAATTAGGTTTTTCTTATATTGCGATAGACGGAAGACATTGTCTTAACGTCTATAAAAATCCTAGCAAGCATGTGAGGGTCATAGACATCTTAAGACGTGTTGTTACGCGGCCAGTGCGAGCCCCATTTCCAAAAAATATCAGAATGTTGCTACGCCATGCGTGATTCACGATGCTTTCACAGTGGACCAAAGGACATTTATTTCAGTTCGAGTTAAAGCTTTCTTCGGCTCATCTCTGAGAGGGAATGTACAAGGACAAAAAAAAGATCAAACTTGCCCTTTGCCCTACACTTGAAAGTAAAAAAAAAACAAAGCCTTGACCTCATCGTCTTCGGCAAGGTTCTAATGAAGTGACCTTGTTTCAGTGATCGATGGGGTAACCGTATTTTAAAACGCGAGATAATACGCTTGTTAAACGATTTTCATGCATTATTCATGACGTGCAAATGGAGATTTGTGCGATCAGCACAGCGACAGTATGTTTCTCTCATGCATAATTAATTAGTATTAGAACCTCATTAACTGAATCTAATCGGGGTCGCTTTGTTGTAATGCAATGAATTTCCATAAAATGTGACAGTCTTCTTGCTCTGTAATGCGACACGTGTGCTTAAGAACACTTGATAATTTTTCTAGGGAAGAATTCCCATTACCCCGGCCACACGCAGTAGCGCCTTATGCCCGCAGGATGCTTCTTCTCTTTTTTAGGGCCATCCTGGGGGCGGCTGACTTAAATACTGATTGCATTTCAAACACAGCGAAAAATTAATGGATAATGCATACGTTACTGACTTTCCTAGAATCTTGTAAAATGCGATAACATAGTCGCTTACGTTCAAATTATAGCCTCTGCGAAGTTAAAACTAGCAAGAGTTAGTAGTTCGCTACCAGGCAAACTAGAAGTATCAGATAGTATGTGTATTTTTATTGATCTTTTGCATCCTGAAAGATGCAAAATATACTTAGAATCCACGTATCACCAATTGATCTCTGAAGCCACCTATTCACTTGGGACTTCGGCATATATATAGTTTAAATGTTGATGCGCGTTTTTAAATCTGCTCGCATGTTATGCCGATGCATGGGCTGGACGCGGCCCTTCCTTAAAACATACAAGGACGTCCTCCAGCGGAAATATTGTCATAATAAAAAAATTAAGTCAGCTTCATACTAGTGGTGCCAAGCCTCAAGGAGGTGTGCAGTTGGGTGGCCTTCTTTGCTTCTCTATATTTTTCTCTTTCTTTCATTTTCTCTTTTCTCTCTATCTTAACAGCGAAGCTGTTCACGCTCGGCGTAAAATCTCGGGACCCAAAGTTACCACCACGAACAGGTACGCGATCTCTTCGCCCTCTACTACCTCTTCGTCCTATTCTTCTTCTTCTGCTTCGCTCCTAAAACACGTGCGCCGATTTGTCCGGCGTATTCGCCCCGAGATATTTGAGTGGCGCCATGTCACGTGTGACGTCATCAGGGGGAATCGGGTGCCGCTCTTCGCGCGTTCGCTCGCTACGTGAAGGCTGCTAGACGCTGCCGGCCAGCCTGTCCTGCTGGAGTTTTCGAAGCATTAGTAGGAGAGCTCGTAAAACAATTTGTGCTGAATGTTCAAGCAAAATGTCCAGTGAAATCAAGCGGAGTTCCCGTGAGGAATACGTTCAGTGTCGATTTATTTTGGTGTCCTCTGCTAGCCATGAATGTGTACATCTGCATGTATGACGAGGATTTCTGTCCTGACTGTTCTATAGCCGTGCGCACTCAAAATGTCTTTTCCGCCCATTTTAGATCACTAACTTCAGCGTTTGGGCTTCGGCTTCCATGTCTGCGTTATGGCGCAATATATGTATACATTGTGCTCCACGTGTTCGGTTACTAAGCCTGCTCCTTCAGCTCATTTCCGTTGTTTGGAGATTTAAGCGCATGACAAACGAACTGTGACATCATTCGAATAAATGATCAGTACAAGCAACAACCTCTGAATATACATTCAGGTTTTGGGCAGCTGCTGTGAAAGTGCGTCGAAAGCACCTAATGTTGAAACAAGAAATAACAAGTTTGAGAGCACGAGGAACGAGGGGATGCCCGACGGTGATATGAACTATTGGCAGGTTGTGTGAAGTATTTCTATGCAACATATTTTAATTCCTACGTTAGTATTTCGACGTTTTCTGACTCGTCCACGGTCGTCTGTAATTATGCTGAAGAGAATTAGTGTAATCATTCTGACGTAAATAAATACGAAGCTTTCGCATCGGAAAGACGTATTGCGATATATTTGCAGTAAAATAGTGTAAGTTACTCTCAACGGTCGATTTTTGACAGAGTATGGCGCGATAATTGTACTAAAAAAACATGGCTGATCTCTCCGTCATAGGAATCGGTATAACACGAAAGTGAAACGTGTCTTCACAGAAGTAGTGCTTATTGTGTAGTGATATATGAGAGCTTGTACAATGTCTATTCGTGTTTGGCAGCTATATCACCGTTTGACGTGGATGCACCCATGCTGACAGCATGTCTCTATCGCGACGACTAACGTCCATGATCATGATTAAACCGTTGTGGTAGCTGACGGTGTGAACATATATTTGGACACAGCGAATCGTGAATCCCGCGTAAGGATGATATCAACAAGCTCATAATCAACACTGGTACCCGGTATGCGCTTCTTCAAAGCGTCGTCAAATAAGGAGAGAAACGGTACGGTGTGCGCTTTCTAGTCTTAGTAATGGGTAGCCGACGCCTGTGCTCATGCATACACTAACACACACTGCGTTTCAGCAACACGGGAGCTAGAGGTTCGTAGCCTCAGCCGAAAACGCGTGCGTCCCGCTGGTTTCTGTCTCGCAGGCGCTGCTCTCGCTCCACCAAGGCACGACATTCGCCCGTCGAAATCGCGTCCTTTCTGCAACGCGTATTGCAGCAGTTTTGTTAGTCGGTGCTATCGCAATTGAAGCAGTCGGCGGCGGAGAAATCCCGTTGGTGCACGTGGAAGCTGCACTACTCCGATGAGCCGACGCCACCGACGCACGCTAACAAGAAGCCAAAGGCAAAGAACGTAACTGCGTAAAGGGTGTCTCGGCGACGCCAGCGCGCCAGTCTACCCCTCTGGTATCGAGACGCATTAACCATGACCTCCGACATCGCGTACAATCTCGGAGTAAGCTCTAGTAAGTGTCGATCGTAAAGCATTACTTATTTTCACATCTCACAGACGGCGCCACCGCCCCGCTCCGCCCGCCGCGAAAGAGAATGTGTGAAAGATATAAGGCGCGTTCGCGCCATGTCTTGCATCTTTCGAGTTAGCTTAGTGGGTAGGGCGTCGGGCGCTTTCCGTCGCGGCCGCAACGTCGTGGGTTCGATTCCCAGCGGGGTATCTTTTTCTTGGTTCTTTTCTTTCTCACCCGTTGGCGTCAATTTTATCAACGTCATATCCGTGACGGATGTACTTGGTGGACCCCGGCATAAAACACTTTCGTGTTAAAAAACTGACAAGGTTCCTCGTGCATTCGACTAAGACGACTCGAAGGCAAAAGCCACCTTCATCTTTTTCTTCAATCGATGCATTGTTCCTATCCATCACCCTCCGCAAGCTTTCTGGACCTAATGTGGTTTTGCACTTCCCCCAGGATCGGTGGCATTGCGAGCTTTTTACACCTCATCAGGTTTTGCACTGCCTCCGTAATCGGCCGTGGCCCCTTTCGCCGATTTTTCCTACTGTTTACCACGCCGTACAATTGATGTCAAATAAAACACGATCAGTGGAGCGCCTTGCCTAAACGTTAAGAACTGTATACTGCGCTCCGTCCTTCCCTCTCCATTGACAGGCGCACACATTCGATTAGGCAGCCCTGCGCGATCGAAAGCATGCATGTAGCTCACGAGCGGCAAACCGCATGAGCATATCCATCTCTAATCATAAGGGTGCAAACCGAACCACACGCACCACTGCTGGCGTTTCATTCAGCGCGGGTAGTACGTTTAACAGGTTTTAATCCAACTCGCCCAATCCACGCTACTTGTCTGCAATAACCTGCTGGTCGGTGAGCTTATCCATTTCATTTTGTCGGCAAACGTTTTATGTACACTGGTCCACATGACTACTATAGGGAGTGAAGTATTAATTCTCATCAAAGTGCTGTTTACACAACGCTAACATTTGCGAATGAGCCTTACATTGTTCGCGCTTCGCTCCCAAAGCAGCATAGACGCGTTAACTCGCTTGCCAAGTTGTTCGCGCTTTCCCGTAAGATACTTCGATGGAGTTAGGTTACTAACTTGGTGGCATGATCCTGACCGCGAAAGTTGTGACTGTACACTCTAAACTTTGTAACCCTTACTATCGGTGCACAAAATCACATTTATACGTTATTTTGTAACCGCTAAATTACAAGGGTACATTGTAACTGATACATATATAAGGTACATTGTAACGGGTTTATATATGAGTTGCATTTAATTCTTATAGATGTTGCTATTATAGAGGTTAGGCAGTAGGCCTTTATTTTATAAAGCTGAAGGTAACCGTTAAAATGTGTTACATTTAGGGCTTCAGCTACCGTTAGATGTCTTTTTATTTTGATTGCACTCTATGTTTGCAACCAACCTATACGTTGGCTATGATGCCCTAAAGAATATTTACACAAGGTTTCGCTTCAACATATTTTTTTGCATCTCGAGTTTGGCCAGCAATGTCATGCCTGCCAGTTTACTGAATTGTTCTCAAAAAACAGCATTTTAAATTGAAATTGAAGAAAGGACTTCCCCTTTCAATGCTTTTCAATAACACATTGAAAAAGTATATAATTTGGTCGAATTTCTGCTGTATCCGTATATGCTAAATTTCTTTTTCACTCCCTTAATTCTGCAGAAGAACCTGTCGTGAGAACAAATAAGCCACATATGAAGGATGACACTATACTGACCCAACTCGGGCACAAACTATCTCAAGCAGAGACATTGTGTATATGTTCAAAAGCTGAGTGCAATCAAACGAAAGACATCCGTATAGGTAGCTGAAGCAACCTCCAAACCTAACACATCCTTCTGTGTACAGTCACTGCTTGACCGCCCACACACATCATCTATAGTATACCGGGGGTCTCAGCTATATTTAGCCAAGAGTTAAAAATACAATATTAGAGGCAGGCGAGTGAAATCAGTTGCAGATTGCTGACAGTCACCTTGCGCACTACAGGTAATTTTTTTTATTTGTAATTAATTTGTTAATTAGGATTATTTAGCTAAATTGCCTAATATTGACTTTAGGAAAGAAATGCGACTTGCAAAGATCGAGAGCGTCTTCAGAAACCTTCACTGCACCTTCACTGCAGTATACCATTTATTTCCAAGCTGCAAAGAAAGGCCGCCAAATACAAAAAGAACCACGTGACTAGCGCATTTGCGCGCATCTCTTTCACTTTCTCTGTGTATCTTTTTTCTATTCTTCTCTCTTTCCTTCTGTGCTGTGATTTACTCTCTCCCCTCCTCATTTCCCTCCTCCTGACCCTCACTTCTCTTTCCCACCCTCTTGCTATACTGTAATATACAAGGCTATGTCTTTCTCTTCTCGCGTGACTGGGTTACGATGGCCACCTTCGGATCCTGGCTACGCGGATTCGGATCCCGCCTCCTCAAGAAATTTCTTCCGCAAGAATTTTTCTCTTTCTTTCTATCTCTTTCTTTCTCGATTTCTCTACTTCTTTCTCTCTCTCTCTCTCTTTGTAATCGTTCTCTCGCTCATCAGGGTTACTGCATCCTACGCCGGACAAATTGGCGCAGTTGGAAAGCGTGCGCCGGGCGCACATGTTCAGGGAACGAAGCAGAATATGAAGAAGATGACGAAGAGAGCACGCGCCGGCCGAGTTATTGCGTTGCACGCGCTAGAAGGGCAGGCGCAATTAATTAGGATAGTTAATTCGAACGCGTAACGGCATAATGATAAGCATGGCAGCTCTACTTTAAAAAAAGGGCGCATCGAAATTGAATCTACCAGATTCGTTTCCATAAAATTTGACTATGAAGTGAATTTTATCTCAACCAATTTTTACTACGACTTCTGTATTGACATGGTATTCCGTAGTGCTCGTTCGGTAACACTCGATTACATGCGGTATTCTTTTCATTCTATGGTGAACCCATATGCGCGTCACAATTTAAAAGTGCTGCTTTATTAGGGACTGCCTACAGCTGACTTCAACTTTTGAATCTCCTCTGAAGCTGTAATTAATAGATCAGTGACTGGAAACTACAATTACAGTACTAGGCAGATGTAACTTGATTGTGATCGCCAAGATTACTCTTAGGCTTTGTCATTGCCACGAGCAGCGAACCGTTCAGCAGCTGAAAGCTTAAGAAAACATGGTCGTAAAGTTAAAAAAAAATTGCTTTGTAATCGTCGTGAAAATATAACTAATTACCGGACGTATAGGATTGGCGTTTTCTTTCTAACATGAGAATATATCTCCTAATTCAACTGTTGATCCTAACTCAACCTCCTTTTGTGACTTATTCAGTATATCTTGGACGGACAGAGTTGAGTTTCCAAGGTTTCAGCGTTTAGTTAATCTCAGCCACCCACCTTTTTATCTTGATTTCGGTGTGACAACATTAAAACGTTGTCATTGTGCAGCTCTGCCTGAAACTTCTGATATGAATTAAGCAGGACCAACTTCCACATCTAATTCACCATCACATCAAAAATCGCCTTTCCCAGAACTCTGGGGAAGGAAAGTCATTTTAATGAGCACTACAGTAAGTTTTGCAAACAGCCAGAGGGCCCATCAAAACTGCACGGCAGTTAGGCAAATCAGGAGTCATTGGTTAGTAGGCATTGCTACGATATTCGTTCAAGCCTACATGCAAGTGTTTTGAATCAAAATGAATGGTTTACATGCAGGGAAGAATCGCCAGGATTAAATAGGCGGTTTTTTTTTTAATTTCATGCTTTATACAGAAGTGACAGGTGTAGAAGTGTCGAAAGACTACGTTGCTTGGTTAGGCTTACAACGTTCTACCTATCATAGTTGCAGCTTCACAGCATCTACGTGAACATAACTCTGACTTGAATTCCTTCTGCAGCTTTGATGTCGCACGCTCGAGATTTATACGCCGGCTTCACAATAACTAGATTGCTGTCTATTTTTTTTTTGGAAAGGCTTCCGTGAAAGGCCCACTTTAATAAAGTAATTTATTACTCTCAGCTGCGTAGGTTTCAGTTAAAAAAGTTCGGCAGATCCCATAACTTGTAGGAATCGGTTTCATGCGAAGCAGTCAGCGAGGAGTTCTATGCTGCATTTTTCTTTTTCTTTGAGCCAAGCGTTACTAGGTGGATCAACGTGTTTTTGTAAGTGTAGTATTTTTGAGCATATCGTGGGCTGACAAGACATTTCGACAACACTGGCGTTTAAAGGGACACCTGTGGTCGGACGCAACGTCCGCACTCTCGCTGGAACACATACGAGTACATCAGTATTATCGAAACGAAGTGCGCTTTGCGGTGCGATGATGTGAATATCATACGTAACTTTCGTTAGCGTATTCCTCCGGGGTCGAGCAACGCTCGAATATAGCTTTCTGAATCATAGGAATACGATTGTAATGTTTGCTATAAAAGTGGAGCCAACACTGGAAGCACAGACGTTAACCTGACATGATGCCTGTATCGTAAGAGTACATATGCATGTTTATTTTGTTATAAATTACATAGCCAGCACCACAACAGCAATTGACGTTGCAACAACATTACGCCTGCACAGGGTGTTTTTGCAAACCAGCTTCTAGACCTGGCATGGTTCTGTGGTAGAATACCTGATTGCCACGCAGAATGCTTGGGTTCGATTCCTGCTGGGATCCTAACTTTTATTCTTTGCATTCATTGGGTCAACGCTGTCGGTATCGGTTTTTTAAGCTTATCAACGTGTGTTCTCGCCGTTCCTGGTTAGATATAAGCTGTCAATAACCTGTGGGCAGGCCCGTAACCAGGAATTTTTTTACAGGGAGGGGGGGGGGGCACTTACTGATAACTTTGACTATTTGTGAAAAAGGCCTATATTTTTATTTTTGGTGAAAACACGTACTTCCAAATTTCGGGGAGTGGGGGGTGTAGAGCCCCGTGCCTGGCTACGGGCCTTCCTGTGGCGCATACCCGTATACCGCGGCCCGTGGTAATCGGGCATGTGCCACACGTGTGTGGAGGAAAGGGTTTGAGGACGTACGCGACAGTATTAAATGCGAAGCATTTCTTAGCGAACCTCAGCCACTTTGGCCGTTTCTATCTATCTATCTATCCATCTATCTATCTATCTATCTATCTATCTATCTATCTATCTATCTATCTATCTATCTATCTATCTATCTATCTATCTATCTATCTATCTATCTATCTATCTATCTATCTATCTAGCAGCCTACGTCTGGTCGCTCTCCAAGTCGTCTCCATAAATTCTAATATACCAAAATTGGCATAGCAGGGGATCAGTGTACGGCGAACACGATCCATTGGTCATGACATGAATAACGCAAAATACCTGTCGCGTACGTCATGAACCGTTTCTCTAAGTCACGTGTGGCACATACCCGCATACCAGAGTTCATGTTTTGCGGGTATGTACCACAGGTGATACAGACGCTCAACCAATACAGTAAAGGCGAACACACACATTGACACGCAAGGAAAGTGATAATAGTAATAATTTTCGGGGTTTTATGTCCCAAAACCACGATAGTATTATGAGAGACGCCATAGCGAAGGGCTTACGAAATTTTGTCTATCTGATATTCTTTAACGTACACCGAGGTCGCACAGTACACGGGCATCTAGCATTTTGCCTCCATCGAAATGCGACCGCCGCAGCAAGGATCGAACCCGCGACCTTCGGGCCAGCAGCCGAGCACCGTCACCGCGACACCACCGCGGCCGACGCAAGGAAAGTGAGGGAGCTGAAGACAGGACACCCCTAGAAGACGCTCAACTACCATCCACTCATCCACGTGGTCCGCAACGTGCACCACGGGGATTACACAAAAACCGGGATCAATGCTTCCTACAATAAATCTGCCGAGAGAACCAGGCCTCTCATCATTACCGGTGACTTCAACATTCATTTATCAAGACCCAACAACATCCAACAACGTGAAAGACGGCTTGGATGTGGACAGGGCACCAAAGACCTCGCTGCCACGTCCAGGACAGGAGGCATCATAGATCATTTCATCGTAACAGGCATCCAGGATTTCCACCAGCTGTACTATACCTCGCACTTCACTGCACTTAGACCCCTCGTAGCCGCGATCACGAACGGATCCAATTAACAAGTCCGGTCCAGCTGCGAGGGCTCACTGATCACGGTGATGATGACCTTGTTCAAGAACTGTCAAGAAACCCTTCCACGCATGCACACGGGTTCGTGCGTGCTTGCGTGCGTTCGTTATCCGTGTGTGCGTGCGTTCTCTGTCATAACGGACAAGTATAAGCCTAACAACTGTAACAACTGCAACTGTGTCTAACGCACGTACAGTGCGCCTGCGCGTGCCACTCCGCTGTCTATATATCTAGGGAAACTTTCCTGAACGAAGCTTAGTTGCGAGTAACGCCTGTCCTGCGCATCTGTTCCATCTTTATCTTGTTGGGATTTGTGCGCGACTTCATTACACCAATAAACCTCATCACATTTGGTGGAGGTTGCTGAGATTCCCAACCAGACCTGGAGCGCCGCTCTCGCAAGTTGGCCGAGCGACCACCGGACAACATGACTGACGCAGTCACTACCCAGCACCTCCACCAAATGTGATGAGGTTTATTGGTGTAATGAAGTCGCGACGAAAAGGGATCGTACGCTGACACAGTGCAAGGCTGGCAAACGGCGGCACAGGCTCTCGCGCAATCAGAACGCGGGTCGTTTCTCGTCCTCCTTCACAGGCGCATACTCGGTCGTGCGTCTGCTCCACTACACTATCTAGTTTTGAAGAATATAGGGATTACATATCAGCTTACCGCGTCCGGTGTTGGTAACACCCATGTTGTTGTTAGCATCGTTATGCATCTGTAAACAACTGGTTATATAATACATATGCGCCCTTCAACATATGAGCGTGCGTATACCACTTCCACATTTCTCTAGCGTCATTCCGTAACGTTTTATTCAATGTGAAAAATTACGCCACAGTAACCATCCCGCGCATGCTTCGCATAACATCGATTCCCATGGTACGTGGGATCTGCCGATTTTTTTTCACGTTATTCATGTCATGACCAGACACTCACATTCATCAAACCCTCTTATCCTCCCAAGCCGATTTTGGCCTACACCAAATTAAGAGGGCGATCGCGAGAGCACCCAGACGTAGATAGATAGATAGATAGATAGATAGATAGATAGATAGATAGATAGATAGATAGATAGATAGATAGATAGATAGATAGATAGATAGATAGATAGATAGATAGATAGATAGATAGATAGATAGATAGATAGATAGATAGATAGATAGATAGAAACGCTCAAAGTGCCTTGGGTTCGCAGAGAAATACTTCGAATTTAATAGTGTGTGCTTCAAGACAATGCTTCTATATTTACACATAGCACGAATGCCCCAATCGATGAATTCAGGAACGGCATTTTTAATATGAAAATGTCGACTTTTAAATCATAAATCCACTCATCGGATATTTGTGGAATTATCGCAGCTTTTCCATCGAATGCAAACTTTTTAGAACCGGAACCTGTGAAAACTGGGAGAAATCATGGGCTTCTATTAAAGTGGGCTTTCTATCGAGCCATTTTGATCTCACGGAGAGTGAGATAAAAACTCGAGCGTTACATTGCCAATTTCCTTCGCGTTCTCAACCTGTCACCTATTATAATTTTAAGGTCGGTATATTTTTCTGTCGTTACAGAATATTTTGTTTCGAATCGTATTATTCATAACAAGGCGTGGGTTCGAGCTAGTTGGTACACCACGCTATATTACTTCTTGCGCAAAATATATTTTTTAGATGCGAAGTACCTTAAGGCGGAGCTCAATCCGGTGGTGGTGGTGGTGGTGGTGGTGTGCGGCTTGACCACCCTTACTGCGCATGCGCATACCCTCTCCACACACCTCCTCTCAACTCACCCTCTCCCCTACCCCTCTTCACACCTCCTCTCCACTTTCCCTCTCCACTTCCCCTCTCCACTTTCTCTTTCCCTCCCCTTCTCCCCTCCCCCTTTCCACTCTTCCTCTGAAACGCGATCTAGACATGCCGAAATTCTCTCCTGCGCAACGCCGCGATGAGCTCAAGCGTATGCGCGTCCCCTCCCCTTCTCTCTCCTCTCCTACGCTGCTCCCTCTCGCCCGCCTGTCTACCGCGTTCCCCGCTCGCCCTGTCAGAATTAATGGCCAGGCTAGATGGAAGATACGACGCGCGTAGCGTCCCTCTTCGCGTTCCACGACGCGAGGTCGGTAGCATGCCCAACGAACGCCAACGGAACGCGATCGTGCAAGTGCTCCGGCTTCGCATCGCCTCATGGTCCCCTTAGCGGGAGATGGTGTAATTTTTTACGAAGGACGATAAAGACACCGACAAGCGCAATTTTCAACTGAATTTATTATCAAGCGAGGTATATATATATATATATATATATATATATATATATATATATATATATATATATATATATATATATATATATATATATATACTATATATATATGAAATGAGATTGAAACATCCTCGCTTATATCGCCATATGACGTGATTTATATTCGTAAATGATTTTTTTATTGTGGCAATAATTATAGAGGCACTACGCTAGCGTGAATCGAAATATTTCGTGTCCTCACAGTCTCTTCTGAATAAAAATTGAGGCGTCCGGGTGCAAGGTATCCGTTGGCGCATAAGAAACGTTAAGTTCTTGTTGAAGAAGATACTATTAAATGCGAAGCATTTCTTAGCGAACTTCTGCGAATTTGAGCGTATCTATCTATCTATCTATCTATCTATCTATCTATCTATCTATCTATCTATCTATCTATCTATCTATCTATCTATCTATCTATCTATCTATCTATCTATCTATCTATCTATCTATCTATCTATCTATCTATCTATCTATCTATCTATCTAGCCGCCTACGACTTTGTGCTCTCCTGGCCGTTTCGTTAATCGGATGTATACCAAAATTGGTGTGCCATAACACGGCCTTATTACGAACATAAATGACAGGTCATATCATGAAAATCATGACACGCATGTCATGAACAGCATGAATTACATTCCACGGCCTTTGGGCTCTTGCGGCCGTTCCGTTAATTTCATATATACCATAATTGGTACGGCGTGACAAGAGTTCATGACGAACATAATGACAGGTCCTAACATGCAAATCATGACGCGCATGTCATGTGCAGCATGATTTACATGACATGGTCTCGGGGCGCTCGAGGCCGTTTAAATGAAGGGATACATACGAAAACTGGTATGACGAGACATTTCTGTATGACGAATACAACTGACACGTGGTATCATGAAAATCATGATATGCATGTCATGTATAACATGATTTACATGCCAGGCTCATGGCGCACTCGCGGCCGTTTTGCTAGATTGATATGCACCAAAATTGGTATTGTGCGATGTGACTTTATGAAGAACATGAATAACAGGTGGTTGCATGAAAATCATGACATCCATGACATGTATGTCATGATTTACATGCCACGCTCGTGGTGCATTCGCGTCCGTTTCGCTTGCGTGATATACACCAAAATTGGTGTTACGCGACACGACTGTATGACGAACGTGAGACGTGGTAACATGAAAATCATTACGTGCAAGTCATGTACGACCTGATTTACATGCCACGCTCATGATGCGCTAGCGGCCGTTTCACTAGATTGATATACACCAAAATTGGTATTGCGCGATGTGACTGCATGAAGAACATGAAAACAGTTGGTAAGATGAAAACCATGACATGCATGTCATGTATGTCATGATTTATTGCCACGCTCATTATGCATTCGCGGCCGCTTCGCTAGCATGATGTAACCAATATTGGTATTGCGCGAAGCGACTGTATGACGAAGGTAAATGAGACGTGGTAACATGAAAATCATGGCATGCATGACATGCACGACATGATTTACATGTCGAGCTCATGACGCACTCGTGCCGTTTCGCTTGCTTGACATACACCAAAATTGGTATTGCGCGACGCGACTGCATGACGAAGGTAAATGAGAGGTGGTAACATGGAAATCATGACACGCAGGTTGTCTATGTCATACTTTACGTGCCGCGCTCATGGTGCATTCCCGGCCGATTCTCTATCTTGGTATACACCAAAATTGGTATTGCGCGACGCGACTGCATGACGAATGTAAATGAGAGGTGGTAACATGGAAATCATGACATGCAGGTTATGTATGTCATGATTTACATGGAGCGCTCATGGTGCATTCCCGGCCGTTTCGCTAGATTGATATGCACCAAAATTGGTATTGCGCGATGTGACTGTATGAAGAACATGAATAACAGGTGGTAACGTGAAAACTATGACATGCATGCCATGTATGTCATGACTTACATGCCATGCTCATGGTGCATTCGCGGCCGTTTCGATGGCTTGATATACACCAAAACTGGTATTGCGCAATGTGACTGTATGATGAACATTAGGGACAGGTGGTAACATGAAAAACCATAATGTGCATGTCATGTATGGCATGATTTACATGCTCCACTCATGGTGCACTCGCGGCCATTTCGCTCATCTGATACACAGCAAAATTGGTATTGCGCGATGTGAGTGTATGACGAACATAATTTATTTATTTATTTATTTATTTCAAAGTACCTTACAGGCCCCATGGGGGGCATTGAGTAAGGGGGCAATCCATATATACACTTCAAACTGGAAAAAAATACAAAAGAAACAGTAGGCTAAGGGGGGCAATAGATATATACACGTCAAACTAGAAAAAAATACAAAAGAAACAATTGACTAAGGGGGGCAATACATATATACACCTCCAAACTGGAAAAAAATACAAAAGAAACAATTCCAAAATAATAAGTCAAACAACACGCATCAACATGTACAAAACTTCATGTACAATAGATTCACGCATGGTAACCGTGAACGAAACTGCATTTCTCGCGCATGCAGCGGCCACAAGGCAGAATCCTCGCGCACATGGATGTGGCAATCACAAAAACGGACCAATACGGACCAATGAATTATGATACGGCATCTACTTGCTGAGGTTTGTGAAGTGGCTTGATAAGATGTGACGGAATGTATCAAAGTTTGTCTGGGATGCAATGTCGTCAGGCAAGCTGTTCCACAGACGGATAGCACGTGGAAGTGCGGACTGATTGAACGCGTTTGTTGAGCCGTATACACGGGAATAGCTATGGGAGATCTTAACATCCGCTTAACAGCTATGGGAGGTCTTAAATGGGAGGTCTTAACATGCGAATCATGTTATGCATGTCATGTACGGTATGATTTACATGCCACTGTCATGGTGCGCTTCCGGCCGTTTTGTTAACGTGATATATACCAAAATTGGTATGGCATGACACGAGTGCGTGATGAACATAAGCGACAGGTCATGCATTTATATACCAGAATATGCGTTTCATTGGCATGGTGTACACTAGATTGTGCATGCATGCGTGCATGGCAAACATGCGATATATGGTGAACTAGATGCCATGGCATGAATGATTTCATTTGGCTCAAAGACAAACAAGGCGATGTATGCAGCTCTTTGCTGGCTGCTTCGCATTACATCGATTCCCACAATGCGTGGGATCTGCCGAATTTTTTTTTAGCGCTTGCGTTTTTTCTTGCGTAGACATCTGTGCACAGGTGCCAGATGCTAGCAAGATAACAAGCAAATCATCATCACAAAAAAAAAGCCCAAGAAACAGCGGCGCGACTTTCCCGAAGAAGTTCAAGAGAAGCAAATGTTTAAAAAAAGATTCCCATTTTTGAAAATATTTTAAATATAATTAAAATGTCACTCAAATACGGAGGGGAGTAGAAAAAAGTCACTTTTTTATTTTCTACAGTGAAAATATCCGCAAATATGAACGAAAGCACATATTTACTTTTTAACGTTGTCTCCAGGGCAGTCTTCATTTGGTTGAATGTACGTTTTCCAGTGTATGAGCAACCTTACTTGTTCATTCTCACAATATGTGTTTGTTTTCAACACTGAACTACTCAAAGTCGTCGACAAACGCGCTGTTGGTGAACGTGATGATAAAATAACTATATTTGGTGGGAAAATACAAACAAGGCCATACAACGTGAGAAGCGACTGTAAAAGTCTACAAGCGACTCCGCAAA
This sequence comes from Rhipicephalus sanguineus, assembly GCF_013339695.2. NCBI lineage: Eukaryota > Metazoa > Arthropoda > Arachnida > Ixodida > Ixodidae > Rhipicephalus > Rhipicephalus sanguineus. The sequence goes on from NC_051178.1 coordinate 83,504,385, forward strand.
GAAAGAAGCCCAAATCCTCTTATTATAAGCGGAACTGGCAACTCTGCATCTGTTACACGTTCAAGGAAGTTCTCTTTTTTGTGTTTGTAGTAGCTTATACTGTCAACCACTTTGCACCCTTAAAGCGATTTCAAGCAAGCGAACTATCATTTTGCTTAAAAAATATTTCCGATTAATGGATTGTAAGGTTCTTTCGCCCTACAAAAAGCATTTTGGTTTGCGTAAGAGCTAACGTTTCACCTAAAACACGCATTAGGACCTGAGGGTGCTATGGTTTATCGCAACACCTATGACCGATACGGCAGATTTCCAGCTATTATTTGAACTCACTCATTAAAAAAGCTTTGAATGTAATGCGGGTTCAGAGTGACAGCTCTGTCTGTTTTAGGTTTATCAAGAAGTACACCACATTTGCTGAACATATCGTAAGTGGCGCGAAGCTAGGAACATGAAAAAGGGCCGGAGGAAAGAGACAGAAGAGCGCCAAATTCTTTTAGAGTACACCACATATTCACGCGCATTTTGTGAATGTTTATTGTTTAATTATGTAGGCCAGAAGGATCCCCACTGCAACTCAACGGTGGTTCAAGATACACGTTGTTTGGTAAATGGATGTGTAGCGTGAACGCTATGTCCGTTTGGTGTTTCACAATATTATGTTGTGTGTAAGGATGGGTGCATATGTGCGTCTCCTGTGCTGATGTAATTGAATTTTCCCTGACTGGTAGCCTTTATTCCTCGCTGGTTTTAGGTGACAATTAGGGGTGTTTAAACGATTGATAAACCTCATAATATGGGCGTTTTGATTAATGGAAGTGCCTTTTTCCTAGGGTTTAAGGATGTTATAGACGCGCTAAAACCTCCTTAAAGGTGTAAACTGGTTTACTATGTAGGAACGCGTTCTTGCGCCTAACAGAATATACCAAGGTCTCTTCCATCAACTGCGGCGAAGCAGCGCGGAGAAGGTTATTCCGCTCACGCAAGATTTTTGACTATTTTATTACTAAATTCAACTAAATTGCTTGCATAGCAATTTGTTTGATTATAGGACGTCACGTTACTGCATACGTTGGAACACTTGAGTTGAGGCCTAAAATGTTCAGAGTCTGAGTAGCTTGTATTCTCCAAACACATCAGGCGTAAATTGTGCCAGCCTTCAGAAGCTGGGACGTATGGAGCTTTATTTTTTGGTGCAATATTCATTACGAACATATTGTTTAGGCTAACTATACATAATCAGGCAGCAGTGTTGACCATTGGATGAATGCATACCCGCATCTTCGAGGACCTCACCTACACATGACAAGACTACAAGCGGTGAAAGAAATGAGCCCTGGTGATATGACGGATGCGTAGTCCTTTTACTTTCAGACAGATTCGCAACAGACATTTTAAAGCATGAAAGACGCGTTCTACACTTTCGACCACCCATGTCTCCGATCGAGTAGAACAGACGAGACTAGAGGATTTCGTCTCTTGACGTCGGTCTGTTTCAGGTACTCGGCTGAGGCTGTACATCAATATCTTCGCATCAGTATACCCTTATATATTTTCCTCTCGCTTCGCCGCCGTCGCAGATATACCGATTCCCCAAGACCGCCCTATTTATATAAATTATTCATGAAGGCGCCCCGGCTGGGAGTATGGCACCATAAAAACGTTCGTTCCACTTCTCGGTATGTTTTACCCACTTTTCTCTAGTTCACAAGCACCGCAGAACAAGGGTGCGCTGTTTCTTCTTGTTCCTCTGCAAAGTTGGAGAAGGGTAGTTCAGTTGGCAATAACTTTTCTTTTCTAGGTCGCCCGCGCTGAACTTATCACAGGAAGGGGTGCTGTTTTCGTGACATCCGTTTGTCTTGCCGACGAAGAAAGCTTTTTCAGCTGCATACGGAGTTGCTTTTCCCTCGCGCCGTCACATTACGACACCAGTTCAACAACTTCGACCGAGTCTGCTCCGCTCGCTCCTGTAGCGGTGCGTTGTGATCATGCGGACCCTGTGTTCTCATAGTATTTCTTGTGTATTTTTCCGCGTCAGTGCCATAAAAAAACAGCCAATTTAACCATTAAGCAACTCCCGTTCAAATAGCGGCAATGGAACGCGTGGTTTGTTAAGTTTCTGGTGAATTGCAATTTATTAAAGCTTACAGCGACATTCAGGGCTCTTGGATTGATGTTCCCGCGTTTAAGCTTCGCGACGATAGAAACATCACAGCTCGAACGCCTGCGTCAGGTAACGACAAACCATCTCTTGCCAACTGACAAGAACTTGCCAACACTGATGCTGGTTGTTCATTATTCCTGATATCAAAATCATTGGTAGGTGACGTGCCGCGCGTTCCTCACACATCACACGTCGTATACCCACCGTACCTAAAAAAGTTCACCATTTTTTAGTGGAATCAAGGAACTGCACTCGATAGCAGCGGCCGCATTTTGACGGAGGCGAAAATACCAGAGCCCGGTGTGCTTTGTTTTTAGGTTTGTGTGAGAGAACCCCAGCTGCTCCAAAGATCCGGTGTCCTCCACTAAGGCGTATCCCCATAATCATATTGTGATTTTGTCACGTAAAGCCCCAGAAAGGAATAATTAAGAAAAAGGTGCGTACACAGACAAAAACATGGTTCATTCCTCCGTCATAAGAATATGTATAACACGAAAGTGAAACGTGTCTTTGAAGAAGTAGTTCAGTCTTCATTGTACATTGATAAATGAGAGCGTGCACAATGTCAGCTGGAGTTTGGTGGCTATAGCACCGTTTTCATGTAAATACACCTACGTTGTGACGCCTGGTGCCACATCTCCAACCCGACGACTATAACGTCAATGATCAAGATTAAACTTTTGTGGTAGCTGAAGTAGTTAACATAAACCCGGACGTCTCACCGCGGGATTCACCGGCGTATGTTGAATCCCACGCAAAGATATGGTATCAGCAAGCACGTAATCATTGGTACTCGATATGCGCTCATGGAAAGTGTCGTCATTTGAGGAGAGAACCGGCAAGGTGTGCGCTCTCCAGTTACTTCGTAAGCTACACTTCTGCTCATGCATACGCTACCACACCGTGCTTCAGGAACGCGAGAGGCAGAGCTCGTAGCTTGAGCCGTGAACGCATGAAAGCGTCCCGCTGCCCGCTGGCATGTCTCACTGCAACGAAGCCCTCACTCAAACTGTGTTGAAACGAAATGTAGTGGAAATCGGGGAGCCAGCCTCCGCGGCACTCAGTAGGGCGCCTTGACGCCAGCGTTGAATGAAGGAAGGCTGGCATCGAGGCGCCCTAGCGCTGAGAATACCGAAGCGCGTCCTGTGGGCGCTGGTTAGTGTCATGATGCTGTACCCATGGCCTCCGAGATGGCGGGCGCGCGGCGTGTTCCGTCCGTCCCAATCACCGTGCTCCCCAGCAAAACCAACGTGTTCGCCTCGCGCGCCCGGCTACCGCGGGAGGCGCATTCACTGTGCATTCCGGCGGCGGCTGAGACCACGGCAGAATGCCGAGCGCGCAGGATCCCAGCGTGCGCATGTTTTGCTTTTTTTTTCCTCGCGTACTAGCAAGAATCACCGCCAGGATCTTCTGGCTGCACTGAAGGCAAGTATTTTTTTTCTGTTACGGCATTTATTTTGGTCCAATTTACGAAATTCAGCAGGGCAACTGCTGAATTTTCCTGATATAGATCATTGTAAGGAGGTATCAATTCGTCAGTGGCAGTATGTGGCCCGTCTCAGTCGGGCGCCAGTAACCCACGAGCCGCTTCGCCCTTCTCAGTATTTTTCCAGCGTCCGTAGTGTGCCCGAGTCACTGGAGCGCCAGATCGGACGCGTTTTGTGGAAGGAAGCGCTACGCCTTCTGTGACGCTATTGAATCAGCTTCCCCAGCCACGGAACGCGCGCGCGCGTCTTTCCAGTGCGGCCGTGCCCCAGCGAACGCGTCGCTGTGCGTAGTCGACACGGCACGCAGAGCTACGGAGAGATTCCATTCTTCTAAGACAACGAATCCGGTGTATCGCAACGCTGCCCACGCAGTGTCTCGACTTCTGCGGCGCCATTCAGTTTCCCCGGTAAACCCGTCGTTGCCCGTGGGTTTCCTACTTTTGAGACACAATCGAGTCCGAACACCTGAATTCCCTACTTCCGAGACACGATCGAGTCCGATCCGTTGCAGAGGCATCGCAATTATAAGTGATCTAATATTGGCGGCGCAAATCTACAGAAAAAAAGCCTGTTTGAGAATATATACACCGCAGCACTGACTTTGCCTATCGTACACCTTGACCCGACATTTCCAAATGAGCGCGAGGTTATATAAATTCGCAAAACCATTTTTTTCCTCGCCACATGCAAGCTGCGCCAACAGCGCGACAGCCTTTTCGATCGTCTGTGGGAGCGCCGCGGTGCGGAACACGCTCTCTCCGGGCGATTGGGACTGCCAGAGAGAGCCGCGCGCCCGCCATCTCGGAGGCCATGCTGTACCTCACTTGACCTCTCCAAGACGGCGACACCGCACCACGCAAGCGATGTCACTCTGAAAGGGAGGAAATCTGAAAGATATAAGGCGCGTTTGTAAAGGTTCATGAATGTTCGTTGGTGGCGCAGTGGCTAAAACGCTCGACTCCCATCGTCGCGGACCGAGATGTCGTGGGCCTAGGTCATGCAAACTAACGAAGAAATTTCTTCTGTTTGTTTTTGGTATCTGTTCGTGTGTTTTTACCGACGTCACATCCGTGACGGAAATGATGTCAGAGACGTCTTCGTGGACCCTGGCATAAAAAACGTTCGTGTTAAAAAAAAACAGGAAATATGCAGGAAGGCACAAACTCATTTCTTCGAACGTGAGTCAAAACCCAGGTATGTTTACATTGCATGTGCATGCTTTGGATGACATACATATCGTTGATGGGGTTTTCTACGCGTGACTTAATATTGGTATGTGGAAATTAGATAGGCGGAAAATTGTTTACACGATTTACTCTTATGACTAAAGGTTATTGAAGTCGGCCTACATACACATAAAAAATGTTTTCTCGCTGTTATAAGTGTTTCCGGACATCATTGCAGATAATCACACTACATGGACATCGACATGCTTTTCCAATGTCACTTGAAAGAGCGTTTTAGAAGCCGTTTGTATGGGATACCACTAAACGATATTCTGAATATTTGCAGCAGGTTACTCGAAATTGTCATACGGGCGCCCCTACCGGTGTCTTTGTTATGATGGTCAGAGGCATAGCATGCCTCATAAGAATACCAGGATTGTTCTGTGCTGTGCCCTGTTAGCTACTGGGGAATCATTCAGGGGTAAATTAATGCGGTTGTCATCATCATCATCAGCAGCAGCAGCAGCAGCGGCAGCAGCAGCAGCAGCAGCAGCAGCAGCAGCAGCAGCAGCAGCAGCAGCAGCAGCAGTAGCAGCAGCAGCCTGTCTACGCCCACTGCAGGGCAAAGGCCTCTCCCATGTTCCGCCAATCAACCCGGTCCTGTGCTTTCTGCTGCCACGTTATACCTACAAACTTCTTAATCTCATCTACCCGCCTAATTTTCTGTCCCCCCCCCCCCCCACGCGTTTGCCATCTCTTGGAATCCAGTCAGTTACCCTTAATGACCACCGGTTATCCTGCCGACGTGCTACGTGTCCGGCCCATATCCATTTCCTCTTCTTGATTTCAACTATGATATCCTTACCCCGTTTGTTCCCTGACCCACTCTGCTCTCTTCCTGTCTCTTAAGGTTACACCTATCATTTTCCTTTCCATCGCTCGCTGCGTCGTCCTCAATTTAAGTTGAACCCTCTTTGTAAGTCTCCAGGTTTCTGCTCCGTAGGTAAGTACCGGTAAGATGCAGCTGTTATATACCTTCCTCTTGAGGGATAGTGGTAGACTATCATTCATGATTTGATAATGCTTGCCGATTGAGTCCCATCCCATCCTTATTCTTCTAGTTATTTCACTTTCATGGTTCGGCTACGCGGTTACTACCTGTCCTAAGTAGATGAAATCCTTTACAACTTCCAGTGTCTCGCCACCTATCGCAAAGCGCTGTTTTCTGCCAAGATTGTTCGCCATTACTTTAGTTTTATGCATATTATTTTCAGACCTACTCTTCTACTTTCCGTATCCAGTTCAGTAATCATGAGCTGTAATTCGTCTCCCGCGTTACTTATCAATGCAATGTCATCAGCGAATCTCAGGTTACTGAGATACTCTCCATTAGCTCTCATCCATAATTCTTCCCAATCTAGGGCCCTGAAAACCTCCTGTAAATACGCGGTGAATATCACTAGAGAGATCGTGTTTCCCTGCCGTAGGCCCTTCTTTATTAGGATTCTGTCGCGTTCTTTTTGGCGGACTATAGTGGCTGTGGATCCGCTGTAGATTTCTTCCATTATGTTTATATAGGCTTCGTCGATGCCCTGATTCCGCAGTGCCTGCATGACTGCTGATGTCTCCACTGAATCAAATATTTTCTCGTAATCTATGAAGGCTATTTATAGGGGTTGGTTGCATTCCGCGCATTTCTCTATCACCTGATTGATAGTATGAATATGGTCTACTGTTGAGAAGCCTGTACGAAATCCTGCCTGGTCCTTTGGTTGATTGAACTGTAATGTAGTATTAATTCTGTTAGCAAGTGCTTTTGTAAATAGCTTGTAGACAACGGACAGTAAGCTGATGGGCCTGTAATTTTTCAGGTCCTTGAGGTCCCCTTTCTTATGGATCAAAATGATGTTGGCATTCTTCAGAGATTCTGGTATCCTCTCCGTCGAGAGACACTTCGTATACAGGGTGGCCAGTTTTTCTAACATAATCCCTCCACCATCTTTCAACAGGTCTGATGTTACCTGATCCACATGAATACACCAATTAACGCGGTTGTAACAGCCACTAATTAGGAGGTTTCAGAAATTACGTAGTCGGCAGTACTGCTGCGTCGCAATAGCGTTAAATATCGGTAATGTTGGCGACAGTGTTCGCCATATTTCCGTAGACAAATTGGTTTGTCTAAACTTTGAAGAGGAAACGTAATCTGATGAGCAGAGTCGGGTTTGTTTTCGTGAATAAATGGGTGCACTGCGGGCGTATACAAGAGCCAACAGCTGCATTATTACAACGGCATTATGTGACGTTACGTCGCATGACGTCACGCCAGAATTAGTGACGTCATGATGACCCCGCAAATTTTTGTGATCTCTGACGTCATGGGTGACGTCATCACGTGATGATTATTTTTTTGCATCCCTCGTCCCTGACGCCGCAGGACGCGAGACGCCGCCGATGACACGGGACGCCGACGGTCAAATTTCGTGTTTAGTGAGGCATAAAACGCTTTCGCTTTAAAAAAATTACACCATTTCCCGCTAAAGGGGACCATGAGGCGATGCGAAGCCGGAGCACTTGCACGATCGCGTTCCGTTGGCGTTCGTTGGGCATGCTACCGACCTCGCGTCGTGGAACGCGAAGAGGAACGCTACGCGCGTGTCGTCTTCCCGCTAGCCTGGCCGTTAATTCTCACAGGGCGAGCGGGGAACGCGGTCGACAGGCGTGCGAGAGGGGGGCGTAGGAGAGGAGAGAGAGGGGGAGGGGACGCGCATGCGCTGGTGCTCATCGCGGCGTTGCGCAGGAGAGAATTTCGGCATGTCTAGCCCGCGTTTCCGAGGAAGAGTGGAAAGGGGGAGGGGAGAGGGGAAGTGGAGAGGGGTTATGGGAGATGGCAAAGGGGAGAGGGGATGGAGAGAGGGGAATAGGACAGGAGGAATGGTGAGTGGGAGTGGAGAGGAGATGTGTGGAGAGGGTATGCGCATGCGCAGTAAGGGTGGTCCCGCCGCACACCACCACCACCACCGGATTGAACTCCGCCATAAGATACTTCGCATCTAAAACAGGCAATAATAAACGCAAGTGTGTATGCTATTTATTGTTTTCAAATGACGATGCCTGAAATGCTAACGCTACCTAGCAAAGCTAGATAGGGCTCTTAGTGAACGCCTTAATGGTAGCAGTGTTCTGAGAACATTCCAATTTGTCTACGACTATCTTGTGGTTTCGAAGTGCAATGCTGAAAGCTTCTAATCTGCTAGCAGGCGCCTGATCACAATGTTTGAAGAATATCTATCGCCTCTGTTTATTAAACACGAAATGCCGCGGGATAGCGCCATTAGGTTCCCAGATCTGCGGCTCACACTTTCGAACCAACATACATGCTAGAGGCACCAGCCACGAGCGCAAAACCCATTGTTGCCATGCACATCATCACACAAGGTTAGTCAATAGATGCATTATTCAAACATGTCTTTCTAACCCTTTGGAAAAATCATGTAGACATGTTGTCACTGAAAGCTTTAATACTCAGATACGTCGGCTCGAAGCAGCAGGGTACCCGCAAGGGCTGCTCACGTTAGTAGCGGAAACAATCTACAGAAAAACGAAAAAACCGCAGGGACAACGTTCAGCAGGTGGGCATTAAAGCTTGTCGGCGAAATTGGGTTTCGGTCATTCCGTACATGCATAGGATCTCGCATCGTCTCTGGAAAATAGCGCAACAATGTGGTTTTCAAGAGGTTTTTTCGGCGCTACATTAGTTATCATATCTTTCACGTGTCACCTGTCCCGTGAAGAAAAAGAAATGCAAGTGCACCGTCAAGCTTCGCAAACAATACGTGGAATGCACCAGCAATGTCATTTATCGACTCCCACTGTCATGCGGAGGATGCTATGTAGGTCAGACGGGAAGGTATCTAAATGACCACTCTTCGTGAGCACAATAACGTGCGCAATGCTGAAGAAGGTTTTTAAATGCGAAGCATTTCTTAGCGAACCTCACGCACTTTGGCCGTATCTATCTATCTATCTATCTATCTATCTATCTATCTATCTATCTATCTATCTATCTATCTATCTATCTATCTATCTATCTATCTATCTATCTATCTATCTATCTATCTATCTATCTATCTATCTATCTATCTATCTATCTATCTATCTATCTAGCCGCTTACGTCTGGGCGCTCTCCTGGTCGTCTCTATGACTTGTAATATACCAAAACTGGCACAGCAGAAGATCAGTGTATGCCGAACATGATTCACTGGTCATGACAGGAATAACGAAAAATACGTCTGTCGCGTATGTCATGAAACCCTTCCTCTCAGTCGCGTGTGGCACATACCCGCATTCAGAGTTCATGTTATGCGTGTATATCCCACAGGTGATACAGACACTCAACCAATACAGTAAAGCCGAACACACACATTGACACGCAAGGAAAGTGATAATAGTAATAAATGTCGGGGTTTCACGTCCCAAAACGACGATAGTATTGTGAGAGACGCCATAGCGAAGGGCTTACGAAATTTTGCCTATCTGGTATTCTTTAACGTACACCGAGGTCGCACAGTACACGGGCATCTAGCATTTTGTCTCCATCGAAATGCGACCGCCGCAGCGAGGATCGAACCCGCGACCTTCGGGTCAGCAGCCGAGCACCGTCACCGCGACACCACCGCGGCCGACGCAAGGAAAGTGAGGGAGCTGAAGAGAGAACACCCCTAGAAGACGCTCAACTACCATCTACTCGTCCACGTGGTCGGCAACGTGGACTACGGGGATTACAAAATAACCGGGATAAATGCTTCCTTACAATAAATCCGCCGAGAGAACCAGGCCTCTCATCATTACCGGTGACTTCAACATTGACTTACCAAGACCCAACAACGCGTGGTCCTTATACTGCGTGAAAAACGCCTTGATGTGGACAGGGTTTCAAAAGACCTCGCTGCCACGTCCAGGACAGAGGCATCATATATCATTTCACCCTAAGAGGCATCCAGGATTTCCACCAGCTGCACTATACCACGCACTTCACTACACTTAGACCCCTCGTAGCCTCGATCACGAACAAATCCGATAATAAGTCCGGTTCAGCTGCTAGTGCTCACTGATCACGGTGATGATGACCTTGTTCAAGAACTATCAAGAACCCCTCCTACACATACACACAGGTTCGTGAAACATGCCTGCGTTCTCCATCACAAAGGACAAGTATAAGCATAACAACTGTAACGCAACTGTGACTGTAACGTACGTGCAATGCGCCTGCGCGTGCCCCTCGGCTGCCTACCATATATCTAGAGAAACTTTTCTAAATATAGCTTAGTTGCGAGTAAAGCCTGTCCTGTGCATCTCTGTTCCTTCTTTTTCCTGTTCGGATTACCTCTATCCAGTATTGAAGAATATAAGCACTACATATCACCTTACTGCGTCTGGTGTTGGTAACACCCATGTTGTTGTTAGCATCGTTACGCAACTGTAAACAACTGATTATATAATACATATGCGACTCCTCAACATATGAGTGTGCGTATACCACTTCATATCTCTAGCGTCATTCTGTAACGTTTCGCTCTATGAGACAAATTACGCCACAGTCACCATCTCGCGCATGCTTCGCATAACATCGATTCCCACGGTACGTGGGATCTGCCGAATTTTTTAGCTATTTACTGTTGTTCCTGCGAAAGCAGCCCTCTGTTTGAAGAAACCACGATCATCGGCAGACATAAGGACCAATGCACTCGCTAAATCATTGAAGCCGCCCAGGTAGCGCATGAAGGTTCATCATGTATCAGCACGGTACCTGTCTGTTAGTCGCCGAAAGAATTATCATTTTTAGAAGAGCACATGTGATTATGCCATAAAATGTTGTCATGCTTTAATTTAGTTTTCTGGAAAAATTCCCCGTACACATTTACCTTTCGTGTGCAATAAAAGTTCAGTTGAAAGTCAGCGCTGTTCCTTGTCGTTTTTTGTGCCCCCGTCTAAAAATCACGCTGTTCCTATTTCATTTGTGTGCAAGTATTATAACCACCGTCAAAACACGGGATATACCGCGATCTAAGTACTGTTTTTCGGTTATACGCTGTGTAGCGAATTACAAGACAGTTGATGAGGATGATGATGATGATGAAATGTGTTGTTTAATAATGCGAGAGCTATTGAATGGCCAAAGAACGCCAGGGCATGATATCAGGTATCAATAAAGTTGATAAGGTGAATAAAGCCAAGTCAGAAATGCAAGGCCGCACCGCAAAACATTCCTCATTTTCCTTTTATTACAATGAAGAGCATCTTTATGGCATGGCACTCTTCAAGGCGTTTCAGAGTCCGCTTTGATGGAACAAATGAAGACATTCGAGTAATTAATATTTCATTTTTCCTAGTGCACTGACAGCGCAATGCAAGAATCTGTATCGACACGCCACTTTCGTGCACAGCTGGGAAAACGTCACTGGAAATTTAGCATTCCACATATTCAATGAAGAGCGTGAATTTTTAGCGTCTCTCCTGGCACTTATTTTTAAATTGACGGGTTAGTTTTCTTGACTCAACGATAAATAGATATGATGCGTGGTGTTTGTCAAATGATGTCTCATTTTTTACTACACAGTGTCATTGTTCAATGTGTATTCGATTGTCCTGTCGTGTTTTATACTTGCCTGTATTATTACCCAAATTGAAGCGTGAAACTCTCGGCACAGTTTGTATCGACCGCGATTGCTGGAGGCATAGCTGCGTTAGTTCTTGTATTGTACCGCATTTCCAAAACAAAAGGTAGCAAAACCATGAGTGTGCCCTCAATATCAACTTTTCTTGCTCTTGAATGATTAAACCTGCATTGAAAAATAAGCGCAAGGAGCCCCAGGTGAGTAGATTAATTTATATTCACTATATATACAGAAGATGCGAAATTTATATTTCAATACTCTCGAAGTAGTTTCATCAATAGTGCCAAATTGTCGAGGAAGGATAAGTTTATAATACTGCCTATGGTGGTTACAGCTCTTCATTCATTCACCAGCCGGGCCAGTACATCTTCGTACACCTATAGTATACCTCAGTACGCAGGTCATATTTCTGCAGCACCATTATTAGGCGAAAGCCTTAGATGACTCAGGAAACGTGACAATTGACCGTCAGCGTCGACCGTCGTCTCGCGGCCTCAGCACCGACACGAGTGATGCAAAAACTCATGATCACATGATGACGTCACGATAACGTCATCATGACATCACAGACCGCTAGAAATTCCGCCTTTGCTATGAGGTCCCTATGACGTCACATGATGACGTCATTGCATGAAATCGTCGCTTGGTCAAAGGTGGACCGATCACAGAGGCCGTGCGAAAACGGGTAATCCACCGAAAGGTTGGCGTGCCTTCGATCTAAGAGTCAGTGCAAAACCTAGGTGCTGTTATGCCAGGGCTCCCAACCCAAACTTCCTTGCTTCGACAAGGCATTCAAGCTGGTAAAACGTCTGACGCAACCAGCGTCAACACCAGCTGATGCAACGAGGCGGGAGCCTTACGCAATCCCCGGCAACTCCGGCGCTGCGTCTGACGCAACCGAAGGAAATCGCTCCCGCAACGTGCGGCAAGCCCTCTCATCCGCGGATCCGGTTCGAGCCAGCGACCAACGGCGGTTCCTGATTGGAGGCTTCGCGCTCCTGGCTGATGCAAGCGATCGCCCAGGGCTATAAAAGAACCAAGCTGCACGGAGAGAGAGAGACAGCGAGACAGCGAACGAAGAAGTCCCGGGTCGTCGTCCCACCGCTGTGCGAGCCCAATAAGCTGTCGGCCCCAGCGCCGAATATGTAAAGCCTCTGTATATATGTATATAAATTTGCCTTAACTCACCGTCGCCTTGATCGCTCCGTCTATCAGCTCTGCGCAGAAGCAGTCGCAAGCTGAGACACCTGTTACCCAACAGTGCAGAAAGCGGGTGGGATCAATACATTGACTGAGATAAAGAAGATGGCTTTCGCCTTCGAATTGTCTTAGGCGAATGCATAAGGGACCCTGCGAGTTTTTCTTAACACGGCAATAATTACACGTTATCATCTGAATCATTCTTGCAATATAAGCGGCACAAATGCGCTCGTGTACACACATAGGCCTATACGTTAGTACCGCCCGTGCAATTTGCTCAGAACGTCTCCCGTTTCTATGTGTGCTACGATTCCCAGTGAAGGCGAAGTGAGGCAGTGGCAAACCGGGAAGGTGCGAACATATTTCTATGCCTTGTTTGGCTCACGTGATCAATATCAGAAGCTACCTCCTTCTCTTACGCACTGTCGTGTTCACCTAGGTGTCGATAGATTTCCAGAGTGGACAAAGTACAGTTAATCACTCAGTCTTTGTTTCTTTTCCTACACTACTCTTTGCGAGCCGACCTGTCGCTTAAGCAAAAGGAATGAGCTTACATGGATGTTTTTGGACACCGGCGTCATTTCTCATTTTGCGCTTGGGCAGCCGTATGCCCCGTCTAGCATATTACAGCAGCTAGAGATGGGGCTAGATATGAGCCCCATACGCTGTACAGTAAACGGACGCTCCACCAGAGTCCATTCTTGGAAAAACCTAGACACCTAAGTGCCACCAGCATAAAGTAGAAGCACAAGAAAAGACGCTCTTTTCTTGCGCTTCTTCGTTCCCCTGGTGATGCTGAGGCGTCGAGGTTTTCTCGAAGTTATGTACAAACTAGCCCAGCCACAAGTTCTGCTGAGCGTTCACTCTACCTTCCTTGGGTTCCTTGTCCTTTTCGTTTTGCGGTGTTATCATATTTCAGCCTTCCCTTATACGAGAAGGAAGGCCTTGCCAATATGCACAAGTGTAGTGTGCCTCGTGGATACACCCTTTTCATAATTTCGAGGCTAGATTTCTTGCGATGCAGTTCGCCGAAGTGTGGCGTGGGCTCTCGTGTTGTACTGTAAACACTCATAAAAAAATTGGGTGGACGCTTAAGCTTCGCCTTTAAGAGTTGAACGCGATAGGAATATCCTGCCCCTAGTGCGCACTTCGAACACTACGAGAGTTTAACAGAATGTGCGCACTAAGGTGTGTGCCTTATGTAATGGGTAGCATGCTTTAAACCAGGGGCAATGGGCGAGAAAGTTTTTCGAAGTTGCGATGCACCCACTACGTGGTCTTAAAGGAATACGCGCAGTAATGTGCCTTCTGTAATGAGTGGCTGTCTTTAAACCATAAAGTCGTTATGATATTGACATTGTGCGACTCCCGATGGCAATGTATGCTTGTACCACGCAATATTACTGCGATATTGCATCTCGTACTGTGACACCTGTATACAGGACGCGTATTTTTGGGAAGCATGAAAGTTACTTTCAGTGCAGCTCCAAGCAGAGGCGTGGCTGTGTGGTAGAACACCTGCTTGCCACGCAGACGGCCTGGGTTCGATTCTCACTCGCACCCAACATATTTATTATTTATTTTATTTGCAGCTTTTTCGATTTTTCGGTCACGGACAAGATGACGATTTTTCGCTCACAACCAACGGTGCCGACGCCGACGGCGGAATTTCTGCGATACGAGCTTTTTAACGCTATCGCGTTAATACAAGCCCGAGCATGTTCAGCTACGATTTGTTTTTATTTTAACCCCGGCAAATACCGCCATTAGTTAGGAAAATGCGCTGTGCTGAAAAGCGCTCTTGCGAATTTACGACAGCAGTCTATTACGCTTGCTCCGGGATCCCTGCGTCGTTTCAACGCCATTTGCATCCCTCGGTATATAAGGATTAGAGAAAATAAACGTGTGTGTATGCGCGGCAACAAGCTTCTAGTACGCTGCTGGCCATTACGCGGATCCACGTACGCGTAACCTCCACCGAGCTGCCTTATCTCAGTTTTTCCCGTTCTAGCAAGCGCGTACGGTAATCTTTTCCTCCTGTTTTTGCGTATTTTGTACGCAGGAACTTTTCCCGCCCATCCTTTCAAGCGCAACCTTTCAGCGGCTTTCCCTTCCGAAATGCCTCAGCTACCCTGCATTTCCCTGGCAGAAAATAGCGGCTGGGAAATATGCCAGAAAGACGGTAGTTGAGGCCATCGTATCTAAAACGTCTTTTTTTATTGTCCTAGAAAAAAAAAAGACTGTCTATCTGAAACGGCAAGTTTCGCTGTTTTGTTCGTACTTTCCTTTCTTATTTTTATGCGCCCGCTGCTCTTGACAATGTTGTCCTTTTAAGGACACCTATTACAAGCCTATTACATTCTCGGTAGCGGCAGTGGTGCATCAAATCCATAGAAGTAAAATGAAAACGAAAACGTAAACGTAGGAAAAAAGAGAAAACGGAAGGCCAGCGATTGCCCCAGTCTCTAGCACAACGCTGGCATCCAGGCGTGGCGCATTTCAGGTTATTGCTGCCCCAATGTTTCCGTTTATTGCCGGCTTTGTGGGGCTGAGTTGAACGCTAACCACTAGTAGTTCTAGGACCAGGATTTCGAGCCGATCTGTTTGATCGTACGCTAACCAAGCTGTGTTTCCCAATTTCCCGTGTTGTTTCAGTTCAACGGGAACAGTCGATTCGCATCGACTTTGAAAAGAAACGCATTTATTTTAAATATTATTGGTCGCGCGCGCCTTTATGTTCGGCCTCCTTCACTTTTATTGCCGCCAAAGGACAATCTCAGCGTACCAGCTGGACAATTTTACAGGTACACGGTGCCTTGGAAAGTGTAATACACTCCCGAAAGGCATGGCGATGCTTCTGAGTACCATTTTTAGGAGGAGTTGCGCAAAATTTGGTAGGCAACTGCTAAAAAAATGCTTCGACTATCTTCCAAGTACACTAGCGATGAGGTACCAGCACAGAAAACTAAATTACGGCTTCTTCATCTTAGTTCAGTACTGGCAGAGATGCAAGATTACCATTTTTTCGTTCATCATTCTGTGCCATGCTGCCCCCGGAACGCAAATTTTCACCCGAATAATTTGTAAAGCCTCCTTGACTACAGTAATTTCTTATTACGATAGCAATTAGATGGACACCCCCGGCAGATTTTTGCCGCCGCCGTCGCCGTCATGTTACGTATAAAGTCCAAATCAATACTATGGCCTCACGCATCGTATGCTCCACGCGCTAGTAAAAGCGCACCATCGCTGGGGTGAGCGCGGCTGAAGCATGTGATAAAATGATCCAGGCCATCTCCGTCGCATGACGGGCGCATGCAAAAATATCGCCCCGCGTGCGAGGCCTGCGGTCCATGGGTACTGAAGCAGATAGGAAACGCCTCGCCAGTTTTTCGCCAGGAGAAGGAGCATGGCGCCGCAGGTTGGGGGGGGGGGCGTTAATAATGGTGTGGTTGCGAGAGTCGGCATGCGCGCTATATGGAATATAATGAGGAATTTGCCTCATTTATCAATTCCTTAAATTCCACTCGTAGGCGTGAACGGTTAGAAGAGTTACACTAAGTCAAAAAGTTTTTTTTTTGCTTTGACATGACTATGTAACATTCCAATACCGAGAGCGACCGAAGATTTTTTTCTTCTTTTTCTTCCCCGAAATTCCACGTAAATGCATTTCCCCGTAAAAGCAGGTCAGGTGCAGAAAGCTGGCAACGTCTCCGATCCCGGAGTCAGTGCAAAACCACGTTAGGTGAAGAAAGCCTTCGGAGGGTGGCGGGCAGGATCGATACAACGATTGAAAAGAAAGCGAAGATGGCTTTCGCCTTCGAGTCGTCTTACGTGAATACATAAGGGGCCCTGTGAGTTTTTCCAGTCATAATGTGCTTCTTGGCTATAAAATGTTTCGTACCAAGCACTGAAATTAGTTTTTAGCACTAGTCGTTGCCGTCGTCGTAATTGGACATTCAACTGAGCCACAAAGGATGCTACGATCTGCATGTTTGGCTTGTGTTATCGCACATTTTAAGGCTAGATTCTGTGCGCACACTAAGACCTGGTAAATGCAAGTCACGAGGTGCCTACGAGGCAAAACATTTTCACGAATCGCATGATTTATGCCACATTGCAAGCCCCACGTGTAAAAGCTGCAGAGGTAATGTGCGACAAGGCCTACAGTGGGCCGCAAAAGGTCGACTTTGATATTCCCTATTACACACACGCGCTCTTCTAGCGATAACGTTGACAATGTAGAATCAAGTTCAGATAACAATAGCCGCGTATTGGCACTGGTATGTCGATAAACCAATGAGAGGATCACCGAAAAAGAAGGCATGCTCCCTTCCAGTGAGACCACGTTAGCTTTGGAAAAGGTAAAAATGGTAACTCTGAAACTGCCCATCATTTACATTTAAACTCTGCAAACCACATTTTTTTCTCCTTAGACATGGAAAAAAGGTTTGCAAACACTACAAAGAAAATTGCGGAAAGCTCCCAGAAGAGATATTAATTTCATTAAGATAGAAAGTGTCGAATGTTGGACGAGACAATGAAGTGATGGCAAGAACTGATGCGCCAAGATTGACATGCGCAACCTTCCCCACTAGGCCCACTGGACTATCTAGTGCCCAAGTACATAGCAAGAAGGCATCCCTGTTGACCGTGTTCTTCTGTTCTGGTCTCCCAAACCTTACGTGGCTTCAAATTCTCCGCACACAGCTAAGCATGGGTACGCCCATTTGCATCTCTGACATGGAAGTGTGGTACTCTCACACACGATCGGCAATCCCTCGAATATGTACCGATGGGCTACTGATGATACTGATGTGTGCGTGATTGTATCCTTTGGGCGCTGCTTCATCAAATATCATCAAATTTCTTTAAACCTCGATGTGTGTCCCTTGGGGCGTGTATCCGCGGAAATGAACGCGTTAAAAAAGGCTATAACGCGAGCATAACCACCAGCACAACAAAAGAAAATAAATCGTACATGACTTTTCAATAATGTTTTATGTGGCCCATTGTTTAATAGAAACTTTTATTGAGAGGCGATGTGATGCTATAGGCTTCCGGATGCTTTTCTTTCGCATTAGAGTCTTTCAGCAAGTTACGGAAATACGGTACGCAAATACGGTAAGGCAGCACGGTACCGGTCCTCCTTTCCCGGTCGTTGAGCGGCCAAAGCACAACCAGCGGGAAAGAAGGAACGCTACCGTACTGCCTTACCGTATTTGCGTACCGTATTTCGGTAACTTGCTAAAAGACTCTCTTAACGCCAAATACTTCGCGTATGCCGCGGTATTCATATTTCCGGAATCTGATTATGAATTTTGCTATTAAGTAATTTGCACTAAGGCGTCACTGAAATATCGAAGGTGTGCTTATTTGTTCCACTGAGCCTGATTGTGTTCACATCATGAGGGGTGATTGTTTACTTATTGTAATTTTTCTGACATGCAGTCCTGCGTTCCTACACGAGGTCTACCCGGACGTCTTTCCGAGCGGTTTGTGCTCGGTATGTGGTGAGACCAAATTAGATCATAACCTCAGCACTTACCTAGCCTTAGTCTCAAACGTCACCTTGCGGGAGTGGGAGACGCTTCAACAATGCTTGTTGCATAGTGACTTCTCCGAGTATTTACAACACACACACACACACCCACACACACACACACACACACACACACACACACACACACACACACACACACACACACACACACACACACACACACACACACACACACACACACACACACACACACACACACACACACACCATATTGCTGTTGCCGCGAAATCGCCTTTTCTATACAAAAATTAGATTTTATACGTCTTTCACACTCGTAATTAAATGTCTAAGACAGGGGTCTCAAACACGCGGCCCTCAGCCCGCACATGACTGTCTTCGCCGCACATTTCTTTATATTTTATCTATAAGTATGTCCGTGAGCTATACAGATATGACTGGTCTTAAACATTGTTTTCGTGAGGCACCCCATGTGGTCGCCATAAGGGGCGTAGACAGGATTTTTTTTCGGGGGGGGGGGGGGGTCAACCATACCTTAGGTATGTTCGTGCGTGCGTTCGTATGTGTGCGTATATATACACAAGCAAATATGAAAATTTTTAGGGTTGGGGAGGGGGGGAGGCTTTGAAACCCCCCTCCGCGCCTTGGCTACGCCCTGGTCACCATGTGCTGAAACGTAGCCGTGAAACGAAAACTCTCTTTGAGAATTAGAGTAAGATTTTAGTCAATGTGGAGATCGGTATCGATATGCTGTTGGAATTCTGGCACCAAATCTCCTTCGGAAATTGTCAGTATATGAGTGGAAAGGCTTGATGCAAACGGCAACGTTTGCGGACACTTCGCTCCCCCCCCCTCCTCCAGCTTTTACCTTCATCACCGCTGCGGTCCTTGCGGGACTAGACTGCGTGACGGCGGCCCGCTGGCTGAGGGGAGTTCGAGACCCCTACTTTAATACATAACATAAACCATTCGATTATACTTCATACCATTTGTAGAAAACGGTTGCACACAGCTACACAACGTACACGTAAGGTTGGGTCCGATATGTCCGATTAGCGGACTCTTGGCGTTGGGGACATTTTATAACATCTTTCAGAAGCTTTCCAACGATACCGTACCGCCAAGCAGAAACAGTGGCAGAAACTCCCCCTGCTCATCTAAATCCTCTATACATTACCGTTGATTTCTAAATAGTATTAGGCTTAGCAATACGCAGGCGCACACCATCTTTCGCGAGCTTGGGGAGCGCAGAACGAAAGACGAGAAAGATGGTTGAGAGAGGGGCAGGGAAGACGACGATACGTTGATGGGCACCCCAGTGACAGCGTGCTCCACGTCAAATGCCGTTCTCTAAGCCCCCGAGATTTAGTGTCCGCGCCTGCGTTTTCTCTTTCATTTCGTTCTTGACGTCGCTGTCAAACCTCGTACATGAACGCGGCACACTGCAATCCATAATTCATGGTCTCGCGATGATGCAAGCTTGCGAGCTGTCAAGACGAGGTCCAAGCGACAGCTCACTTGAGCTGCCCGTCGTCTTTAACTATTGTGTCGTAGGTCACGAAAGGAACACTACTACGGTGCATAATATGCTTCTTTGTTTATATGGTTTTACGTTACCAGACAGGACTGCTGATGATTGCTATGCTTCGCGCTATTTTCGCTGGTTGTCAGGTAATAGGAATTTTGAACAATGCTCGTCGCCATTAGTTGAAACCAGCAAAACATGGGGTTTTTTACAGCAGCGTTGTTATGGTCGAGGTCTGCCGTGTCCTTTCAAGATATTAAGGTAAAGGAAAAAACATAAATAAACGATAGAAATTGGGGGGTACAGGTACGCGGGTACAGGCACGTCCACACGTGATCCAGCTGGCATTCAGGAATATGGCTCAATTGTAGTTCGCCGGAAAATACATCACACGTGAGCCTCAACTGAACATCAGAACTTCATGGTAAGAAAGGTTAAAATTCTAGAGGAAAGGCTTACATTTGAATGGTTGTCGTCGTTGTGGCCGGTTGTCTAGGTACAACATGAGAACCAGTCAGACAAACCTTTCCTTAGGAGTTTGTGAGGCCTTTGTGATGATGATATTCTGATGTTCAATTGCTTCGCACGTGTGATGTATTTTCTGGCGAAATAAGATCGCGCGATTTCATTAGTTATGAATAAGCGCAACGCCTCCCCCCCCCCATTTCTACCCTGTCGACGCGAACAACGCCTTTACACAACCTTTGTACACGTCCGTGTGTTTTCTTTGTTTCCTGTATGCCTTCCCCCTTACATTTGGCCCGCCACGCTGTCCCAATAGCCGTTCGAGCTTATTTCTTCTTTCCGCCCTTCGAGCTTATTTTCTTCACCTCCTGCACTTTTGTGATTGACAGAGTGAACAAAGCGAAACGTTGGCTCAAGCGACATTCCCTTTTCAACGAGTTTTCATAACCTCAAGATTACTCATTTAGTGTTAGTTCTACGACTGTAGCTTTATTTGAGGGTATTCAAAACATACAAATGATAGGGATGAACGAAGAATAGGGGGCTGTAGAGCAAGGATTTCAATCGATAGTGCGGTATGCATGGAGTCGCGCGCGAAGACATAAATACTAGTCGTGCATTCAACACTTACTACAAGAAATCGTAGAAAAGAGCTTTCCTTTTTTGTTTTTGTTTGTCTGTACATTGCCGCTGACGCCTCGGTAGTCTGACATAAGAACAGGCTAGCACGAACTGAGCGAAAAGAAAAAAAAAACTAAAGCGAATGTTGAGCAAGTTGGATCATACACAGGAAATATAAAACAGTGCAGTAAAGATAGACATAGAGAATTTTGTTTTTGTCTTTTTTGCTGTTTTATCTTTCATGAACAATAACCTTGGATTGCATTTTGTCTTTTTGTTTATTTAGAAAATACCTTGTGTCATAAGTGGTCTCGAGTAAAAGGGCCATAAATGCCCCAAATCAACTACCAGGGGAAATATTTAATCAGAAGAAGCATTAAATTACACGGCGTATAAAAATAAGTATTACTTTCTTAATTTAAACCTTAGATATGACAAAGTGTACCAGGAAAAAACGCTTAAGGTCGCACGCAAACAAGAATGAAAGTAAAAGTGCCAGTTTCTTAGTCATTTTTTTTCTTCTTTAGACAACTGTCACTACTATGATGTGCGAGAAAGTAATTTCCTGAACAATAAGCATGGACGCAAAACTTGCAATCAGAGCAATTTAACACCTACAGGTGTTACACGCGAAATCACCTACAGCTACGAGAATTGCTTGAAAAAAATAATGAAAAAGGAAGAGTCGATCCACGGTTAATTCACTCTGCAAGAATACAAGCGCCACAACCTACATAGGAGCCTACCACTTCCACGTCTGTCCCAGTGCTTTAGGTAAACTACTCTACAGCGACTTCGCTTTATGATGCAACGCATGCTCTACAAGAACACATTTTTTAGCGCCTTTTAATGTCGACGTCAATAAATTTTTACACACCTGTTATCTCGCACTGCTCAGGAGTACGTTTGCACTCTGCATAACTGCTGAGAATGACATGAACCGTGAATATTGCAGGAGTCAACATTTAGATAAGACGACTTCTCTTCTTCAGGATAGCAATTCCCTAAGAGCCATAGTGTTCGATAGCATGAGCTACACAGGACATGTTCCAGAACACTTATTAAAAGGCCTTTTCTCTTGCATTGCTTGTTTCAGACTGGACGCTAGTCGGCGACAAAACGTCATTTAATCGTTTAGGAAAAACCTGAATAAAAAGAAGGATCCTAAGAAAAAAGTATATGCAGTTTATCTGTGAGCAAGGTTGGTGTGTAATTGTCTCCCCTCCTCTATTGCTCGACAGGACGGTGCACATTTTTTATGAACATTTGGGTTTGCGTTACCAATACTGGATGTTCTTTGAATTTTTGTTAATTATTATTCCTCTTATAGAGGAATAATAATTCATGCATGAAAACAAACATTTCTGGTCGATGACAAAGCTGCGCCCTATGAGATCAGAAACAATGTATTTGCACCTGCAAGCCCCCTTTTTTTGCTAAGAATCACACGAAAAATTAAAAAAGAACATAAATGTGAAACTATTGAAACAGCAATCTCAATAAACAGTGGACGACTTTAGTCGGCTATTGTGGCCATGATAGAGAAACGAGGTATTTCTCAAATTGGTTTTGACCTGTTCTGAGGTAAGGAAATCATTAATTAAAAGCATTTGGAATGAGCTCGTTTCCCCTGCGAAAGATTCCGAAATGTTTCCGTCGAGAGATTAATCGATTTGTGCATGCTTGCATGTTCGCCCAAGTCGTTTTCGTTGCCCAATGCATGAGCTCTTTCGAGAACTTTACTCAAACCACCATATTTCGTGAGACGAAAGAACGCACATATAACCACACGTCGCATCGCGCATGTCACAAGTAGTTACAGGCCTACACCCAAGGCACGGGTTCAGTGTCTGTTGATAAAATTGAATCCCTTGTCATTTAAAGAAAGAGGTGTCTGGCTAACACATATTGGCGCGTGATACGCCTCGGATATTTCTTCTTCTTGTGGTGTGTGTCTCTTTCTTGGTCCTGCGTCGTTATTTGCGCTCAAAGATTCTACTTAAACATATTTCGTCTGTGCGCGCCGTATTTTTTTCTTTGAATAATGTGTTTTGCTCCCCTCTACTATTACCACATAAGTTGTATGTGTTCACTATGTATAAGCAAAATATTCACGCACAGCTCCTCATTTGCATATAAACGGTAAGTATTCACAAAATTTCGAAACGTTCCACTACTCTCTAGAAGAACGTCAGAGTAAATTTGTTCTGCAAAGTTGGGCACGCAGATCCTATCACGGTCATGGTGGCAAATCTACTTATGGAGCAAGACGTGAGGCTTGCATCGATGTTGCGTAGGAGACGTCCAATTTGTCGTAATGGTGAATGACGCTGTGGTGGTGCAACTCTGTGCGACACATCTTCATGAACAAGTTAAACAAATTTAAAAAAAATTGTGTGTGTCTGACGAAAAGAAAATAGCTACGATAGCAGCACTTCATAAGTGTGTGAATGTTAGCCTGTTTCCCTGGAACGTGCCTTAGGAAAGAAACCTAAGGGTCCTGTTTTGCATACGTAAAATTAAACTATTTCACGAAAAGTTTCCACCAAAATAAACGTACGTGGAATCCCAGAAAGAGAATTGTTGTCGCCCGCCGTCGTGGCGCAGTGGTTAATATGCTGCATTATCGGAAAAAACAGCGTCGCCAGTGTCTCCCAGTGCCTTTCAGCGCACTGGGTGGCACTGGAAACGTTGTACAGTGTGTCCCAGTGTACTACAGCGCGCTGGGAGGCACTGGGACAGTCTGTACAGCGTGGCCAGTGCCGCCCAGTGCGCTGAAAGACGCTGGGAATATTGTAGAGTGTGGCCCAGTGTCTTACAGCGCACTGGGAGGCACAGGCCACTCTGTACAGTGTCTGCCTGCGCACTGGGAACACTGGCAGCACATTGGAAAAAACTGGGCGTGCTGGGTGGAATTCGTATAGGATTTGGTATCGGGTCGCGCGAAGTCCAAAGAAAAGCTTATCGAATATCTTGAAAATATTATTCTATTCTGTGTCCTACACATATCTAGCTTTAGTTTTGTTAAACGACGGACGTACGTATACACTAAAGCAATCAACTGCCGAACGCGCCGCGCGCGCTTTCTCTGAAGTGTGTGATCGAGTGTCGTGAATGTAGTTCATATAACTGCATCGAAAGAACTTATCATTCAGAACACAATATGACATTAGTATTAGTCTGATAATAACATAAACCTACTCTAGCAGCCAGTCCAGTCCTTCCATATGGGCTCGTACCGCTGAAAGCCGCACGCCACCGGCAACAGTGAGCCAATGTAACACTCAATCTCGGCGTTTTTAACTTCTGATACATGTAGTCGAAGGTGCAAATATGGCGCCGCTTGAGTCAGGTATGATCGAAACTGCATTTGAACGGTTATTAGATACTTCGTAATTGAATATCGACGTTCATCACAGCGATCGTGGCGCACGGGGTACAGCTCTAATCCTAACGGTCGGTTCGGCTAGGATGAACTACTGTGGCTGTATAATACGCGGAACGTAAACAAAAAGGACAGAAAATATGTTCAAACGGCTGACGAAAACTAAGTGTTCAGTTTGCAGGTCAGATGCACACTGTTTTATTACATAGGTATGACTAACTGCTTAGTGAGTCAGTGCGATTGCCGCAACACATCTGCGGTTACGCTAAGATTTTTTGCGCAAAACGTGCCAGATAGACGTTCGGATCCTAGGCAGCACATGACAAACAAATTAACTACCTTCTTTTAGGTTCTCGGGAGCAGGAAGATACTGAAATCTGCGTTTCTAAACGACAAAAGTGAAAATACTGGCTACCGGAAGTAGTTATAACATGAAAAAAGAGACCAGCGCTCGTCTTTCAGGTGTGGTGCAGCGGTAACGTGCCAAATTCAGGATGCACGGTGCGTCGAGGTGGTGGGTTCGATTCGCGCTCGTTTCTTTTTCAGGTTTTCTTTTTCTTTTTTTTGTCGCAGTGCTCGCGTTTCAGCCCTAATTATGATCTGGGTATGACCACAATTTAAAAAAAAAAAAAAATTTAAAAGCCCGATTTCAGCCCGTAACGGGTGGCCCAGTGTGCAGTGCGCCAGCGTCCAGTGTGCCTCGTGCAGTGTGCCAGCGTCCCAGTACCAAGCGCCACACTGGTCCAATAAACAGGTATGGCACTGGGACAGTGCCACTGGGTTTTCCAATAGGGTGGTATATTCAGCGGAAAAGCCGCGGCTTCGATCCCGGCCATGGTGGTCTCATATAAATGGTGACCAAATGCTAGAGGCTCGTGTACAATGTGATGTCAGCGCGCGTTAAAGAACACCAGGTGGCCGAAATTTCCGAAGCCCTCCCCAACTGCGTGCTTCATACTCATATCGTGGTTGTGGCACGTGAAAGCCGAGAAATTATTTTAAGTGTATGGGGGTCGATACCCCGCACCTCCACCAGATGTCGTACGACGATATATTACGAGACAGCGACGTTTTAAAGAGTCGAGGTAGCAGCGGCAGAACACGAAGGTAGATCGCGCGCACAGCAACAACGCACGCGAAAACTCTTCTTTCTCTTCCTCACTACATAGCTATTATTATTAAAATTGTTCCAGCACTCATGTGAGGCCATATGCTGCCGGTTTAATCTGTTCATAAATGATAACATCTGGCCTGAAGAAAATAATACCTGCGAATTAAGGCGACCAGCATAAATTTCTCATTTTCAGCGCACCCATTATTCCGGAGAACAGAGGCATGCATGCAGAAGAAAAAACTGGTCTTTTGAAGAGCGCAGTCTTAGTTGTCTTACATAACTGTCGAAAGCGTGATGAAAAGAGCACCGGAAATCCGAACGAGTACGTGTCGGCGTTTTTTTTTTTCCGAAAAGCTCTATTTTATCGATTTATGCATGTTTGCTAAGGCGGCTGCTGAGTAACATATCGATTGGTTGTAAGCTTCTTTGCAGCCTACCGAAGAATCACATTCGCCAAGGAAGGCGGAGTGTTGACTAAAAGGGCATACAGTTTTCGGTAAAGGGAATTAAGCCGTTGATAGACTTTGCGCAAGGAGGTTTTAGTAAACGCATGAGAAACCACCCATGTTAAAAATCGTATATACGTAAAGCTGAGCAATCGCCCGTCAAACAGGGTAGGCTAACCTCAACTGTTACAAAACCACAAATGAGGGATGCTCAAGAAGCGAAACTTGAGAAGCATATTTGAGGCCCGAAACTATCTTACGCATTTAAACTCTTGCTTCTCTGTCAGCCTTGGTTGGGGATTGATAGATAGATAGATAAACCTTTTAATGAAGCTGGAGATGTTTGCCTGGCTGTTCGCCTGACATGCTACTCCAGGTGCTGGGTGACGATTATGATATATACAGTGATAACCACATAACACATACAGTCACACAAGTTTACAAAGTTTGGTTCAGGCTCGTGGCCCGCAAGAAATTCAACAGCGCTTTCGTGGCACGTAGCGCACAGGTGCTGCTTTGCCATGGGCCCAGAACATGTCGCAACTCTAAGCACGATCCCCGTTGAAGATGCAAGGCTGCCTTCAGAGACTGTCTCTCTGATGCGTATCGCTTGCATTCACAAAGAACATGATGTAAATCTTCTTGGACGTTGCATTGGACGCACATTGGTGAGTCCGACAGCTTAATCTTGCTCCTGAAGTAGTTGGTGTATGCGACGTTCAGTCTGATGCGGTGCAAGCATGTTTCATCTTGCCTGTTTAGGTCTCGCGGCATATCAAAGTTACACGATGGGTCAATCTTGTAAAGTGGTCCATACTGGTGATTAGCATCTGTCCAGAGGGATCGCTGGAGCCGCCAAGCGTGTGCCGATACGATTGTCGCGGCATCTTTTCTCGAGAAAGGTATCTTGATGATTTCTCTCGAGGCGTCATGTCCAGCTTTGGCAGCGTCATCAGCATGGACGTTGCCTTGTATTCCACAGTGGGCAGGTATCCACTGCAGAGCAATGCGGTGATGGAGGTCACAGGCTTTATTGCATAGATATTTGATGTCCATGACGAGTTGGTCTTGCGTGCTTGGGGACTTCAGAGACTGCAGCGCCGCTCTTGAGTCGGTGAAGATGACCCAAGACTCAGCTGTCTGATCTACAATGTAATTAAATGCAGCCCGTAGTGCAGCCAGTTCAGTCGCTGTAGATGAAGTGCGGTGACTAAGAGTGGCAGAGATGGTGACATTGGCAGATGGAATCCAGACACCAATTGCAGACGATGTAGGTGTAACAGAGCCATCAGTGTAAATATGACGGTGAGCCCTGTAATTATTTTCCACGTGCTGTAGGGTGAAATATGTTAGTGCTGGTCCGGGTGTACGTCTCTTGTTCTTGAACCCAGGCACAAAAGTGATTATTGACCACGAAGGAACTTTCCACGATGGCTCTGTAGGCATTGATGCGCTTTCATAATGCAGCGGAAGCAAGCTCCGCACCACAAGACTGCTGTCTGAAGCAAGCGGATGACCAGGCATTCTGGTGGCATAACGCAAGTGAACTCGAAGAAACTCCTGCTGCAGAAGCACTGCAGCTGATAGGCGTCTGCTTTCGGCAAGGGTTCCAATACTTGATGTGTTTTTTGGTAGGCCAAGGCACACTCTCAGGGCTTTCGCTTGAGCTCCAGTCAGCGCTTGTATGTTGGTTTGTGAAATGCCATGTAATGCAGGAAGGCTGTATCTTAGAAGACCTTCACAGAGAGCCGTATACATTCGCAGCAGGGCACTTACGGAGCAGCCCCCGGCGTTGCTTGATAACATGCGGAAGATGCTCGCATATGATACAACTTTTTCCTTTAGTATTCGAACTTGGGGCGTCCATGTCATTAGCCTGTCGATTGTCACTCCCAGAAACTTGTGACTTTGCACATACCGAATGGGAGAATTCGCTACCTTTAACGTATAGCGCGAAACATCACGCCTCGTAAAAGCAACGGCGGCGCATTTTTCTGGTGACATCATTAGACCTCGCCCGAGTAAGAATTTTTCGATTGAATTGAGAGCTTTTTGTAGTCTTGCTCGTAGGACACGTCTGTTGCGACCACTGCTCCATATACAAATGTCATCTGCATAGAGAGAGATTTCGACCGATGCAGGGATACACTTCTCCAGTCCAATGAGAGAGATGTTGAATAAGGTTGGACTTAGAACACCGCCCTGGGGAACTCCTCGATGCACTGTGTGCGGGGCTGTGTCACCTTCTCTTGTGGACATGTAGACTGACCGATCAGTGAGGTAGTCCAAGCGGTACATACGACCGCCAACTCCGACAGACTTAAGGGCGTATAGGATGGACTCGTGAGTCACGTTATCGAACGCTCCCTTGATGTCGAGGAATACGCCGATAGTGATGTTGCCCGTAGCTTTGTTGAGTTTTACACAGTTAATGAGACGAATCACATTGTCGATGCTACTGCGGCCCTTTCGAAACCCTGACATTTGTGGAGGGTATGCATTCTTGTTCATCAGCAACCAGTCCAGGCGCATCAATACCATCTTCTCCATAAGCTTTCCTACGCAACTGAGAAGAGCAATGGGACGATAGGAGTTAAGGTCCGTTGGAGACTTGCCAGGCTTGAGAATAGGAATGACACGAGCTCGTTTCCAGCAAGGTTCAAGACGCCCACTCTCCCAGCTGGCATTGAATATGGCAAGAAGGTGCATCTTCGCCTTGTCGCCTAAATGCGTTAACTCAGCGTAGCTAACGCAGTCAGGTCCGGGAGATGACGCCTTGTTCACCAGTGCCAATGCTCCAAGCAGTTCCATGATCGAAAAAGGTTCATCCGCCTCCGTGGTGCTCGTCATCGCTAAAACCTCTTGTGCTACACGAGGCAAGGTTGCTTGCGCCACTACTGTAGTTATCTTAGAGCAGAAAGCCTCCGCCACGTCCAACTCGCTGCTGTTACGAGATAAAGCAACTGAACTGAAGGGATGTAGTTGAGTCGGTGTGGTTTTTAGGCTGCGGACGATACCCCATATTCTTGACAGCGGCTTTCTTGGGTCCAGTTTAGAACAGAAGGCCCGCCATTGCCTCCTATCTAGCTTATCCAGGTGACGTTGGATTTGTTTTTGCATTCGCCTGGCATCGCGAATATCATCTGCAGACAATGTCCTACGAGCACGTCTTTCAGATCGGCGGCGAATGGCCCGGAGCCTCTCATACTCAACGTCAACCGTTGAATGAGTTCGAGGTGGTTCTAGGCGTTTGGTGCTACTTTGTTTTGCTTGATTGAGCACAGCCACAAACTCCTCATACGTCATTCCAGATGGGTCTGAATCTTCGATTGTAGCGTTGTATAACTCCCAGTTAGTGCAACGAACCACCCTCCGTTGCGTGTACTGCTTAGGACAGCCCAAGGAGATGTAGGTTGGCACGTGGTCACTACCATGACTTTCGATGTCAGCAAACCAGGTTGCCGTGGACATGAGGTGCGCGGAGATCATGGTGACATCTAGGGCGCTGCACCGGTCATTCTTGAAGAAGGTTGGCTGTCCATCGTTAAGAATCGCCAGGTTGTTTCGATGTGCGATATCAAAAAGGCGTCTACCGCGGACTGAAGTCTTTCGACCGCCCCAGGCAGGGTGATGCGCGTTGAAGTCCCCGGTTAGTATGTGAGGTCCAGGTGTGCCATCTATTATGTCCTGCAGCCTGTCCACATCGAATGTAGCACGAGGTGGTATGTATGCCGCAATCACCGTAAAGGCCAAAGTGTCCCACTTCACTGTCACTGCAGCGTATTCATTGGATGCATCGGCTGATATGTGGTGAACATTGAAAGTTAATCATTACGAACAGCCAAGAGAACTCTGCTGGTATCCATTCCCGTCGAAGAAACTGTGATGGTGTATCCTGAAAGACGAATGCCGGTGCGCACTCGGGACTCTGAGATGGCGATCACCGGAAAGTGGTGCTTATATACAAACTGTCTGAAGTCGGAGAGACGACAGCGGAGGCTGCAGGCATTCCATTGAAATACTGTTGCCTGTTTCCTAATGTTCTTGAAACTGGTCGGCTGAGCTGTTAACGCCATTGTGCCAGAACAGGAGAGAGAAAATCAAGCAGCGTCAGTATAGACTTAGCCACCGGGGAGGACATTGGAGTGAGGAAGCTGCGTACAGCGTCGACAAGAGCAGATAGCAACGAGTATATATTTCCATGGTCTTGCCGAGCGCCGCACTCGCGGATATAAGAGCATAGCTCGATGAGCCAGGTCACGTCGAGCAGCAAGCCCCATCAGGCAGAGGGCAATTATCAAAGGTAACACACTCAACCACAATGAGTCTGCATTCCTTAATTAGCATTGCGCGCTCCAAGCAGTTCCACTTATATCCACTCTTATATAAGCTAAGGGCTTTTGCTCTGTATTTTTGCGCGAACGCTTATGTCGTCACTGACTTTTGGTCACTTCGTCGTGTGGCTCTTGTGGTAAACTCGAACACCTTATTTTAGAGTCGCCCGCATTCGTTACACAGCGCGCAATGCTAATTAAGGAATGCAGACTCATTGTGGTTGAGTGTGTTACCTTTGATAATTGCCCTCTGCCTGATGGGGCTTGCTGCTCGACGTGACCTGGCTCATCGAGCTATGCTGACTTTCATGAACGAAACAGATTTAACCTCCCTTTTATAAACATTTCTTTCAGCATTTTTACCAGTTTCTGCCCGAGTCCCCGTCATTTTTTATTTCCCAATTTTGTTACCGCCTATCTCTATTTTTTCCATGTACTCCCTCCTCCCGAAAGAGTTGAAAGGCATTTTTAACCCTTTAGGTGGCAGTTAGCCTGCTGTCGCCCTATTTTTTCTGTGTCCTTGTGTGTCTGTGTATAGATATAAATAAATAAGTGCCACAAGAAGGCACAAGGAACACCAATTGCAGTGACCGACAGTGCAGCACACGGGGTCTGCGTCACCGAAGAAAACAGAGGCTTAGCAGAGACTTTGTCTGGGCAAATTGATGCGACAGCACTCGTCTTGTGGTTATTGTCAGAGGCCT
Source organism: Rhipicephalus sanguineus (assembly GCF_013339695.2). Lineage (NCBI taxonomy): Eukaryota > Metazoa > Arthropoda > Arachnida > Ixodida > Ixodidae > Rhipicephalus > Rhipicephalus sanguineus. The sequence continues at coordinate 83,535,192 of NC_051178.1, forward strand.
ATTGTCAAGCGTTCTGAACGGAATTAGGTTTCCGTAGAACAATGTCTTCAAACAAAGCTATACTAGTATTCTACGAATGCAAGGTACATACATGCCGCTCTAAATGAGACATTTGCCACACATTGCATGCTTGTAAATTGCTCGGTATATTTCTAGCTCTATATTCCAAGCTGGTCATAGGCCTTGGTGAGTTTATGCGCGCGTTGAGAAAGACTGTGGGGTGCGCGTCACCGTGTTCTACAGGAAATAGATATGATGGAAGGCAGGTTTTTACACGCGCATAACGTGGTAATTAACGTATTTTCATGCTTTCTGAGCCTCTGAAGGATGCTAAACGATCACGCAGTTGCCTACAATATGAAATACGAGTTAGTGAACATATATGATTAAGACCAATGCCTTAGATGCCTCATCAAAACGCAAAATTGACCGTCGGTGTCGGTGACTTACAGGTTTCGCAAGACCTGACAGTACTTCGCGAGACCAACGTCGGCGTCAACACGAATGAGGCGAAAATGCTAAGTTATAAAAGCCGGTCAAAAGAGTGGCGTGATACTGAAGTGAATGAGTGTGTGCAGTCTGCGTACCAAAAGTCACAGGACCTCAGGTAACACGACATCATCAATGACGTCACACTAAGGTCATCATGACACCACAGATCCTCAGTATTCGTGACGTCATCATAACGTTATGATGACGTCACAACATGACGCCACATGGTGACGTCATCACAGAACATAGTCGCTTGGTCAAAGGCGGGCTGATCGCGGGGGCTGTGCAAAACCATGCAAGGTGCAGGAAGCTTGTAACGCCTCCAATCCTGGAGGCAGTGCAAAACCACTTCAGGTTCAGAAAGCTTTCGAAGGCAGTTGGGAGGGAGTGGGGTCATTGTACGTATCATTACATTGCGGAAGGGTGTCTTGAAGAGCCAGTTGATGCATGAAACTGCGAACTGCAAGGAAACAGCTCGAAAACAGGACTGAGTCGAAGGAACAGCGCTTGTGTTGTTTGTTCCTTCGACTTTGTCTCGTTTTTGCGCTGTTTTCTCGCAGTATCAATAGATTGACTGAAAAGAAAACGAAGAAGATGGCTTTCATCTTCCAATCATCTTAGGCAATTTCGCATGGGACGCTCTGAGTGTTTTTACAGGCCGTGCTGTTGAGGGAGCTGTTTATATTTTTTTTATTTATGAGTACCTTACAGCGCCTTCGTGGGGCATTGTGCAAGAGGACTGCCCTTTTATTCCACTTAGACGTGGGCGTGTGCCGGTTATCTATCTTTCTTTATCAGTGGTAGCCGGTTATCAGGACAGCATCTGCCACATGATGTGAGAATGCAAGAAAATATGCACGCAGAGCTTCTCATTTGCACATAAACAGCAAGCATTCACAAAATTTTGAAATACTTCACTACTCTCGACAAAAAACGTCAGAGTAAATTTCGTCCGTCAAGTTGGGCACGCAGATCAAACCTTGCGGATGAATGGATAGGTGGGTTGGTTCGTAATTCATAATCGTTCAACAAACTGGGCCTGCAAGACCGAAGGCAGCGGATGAGGAAGAAACACGCCGTACAGATGGTTGTGTGGTTCTTCCTCCTCCGTTATCTTTGGTACCATGCTCCCATTTCCTTGAGGGAGAGCAAGCACCACCTCTTCTTTGACGAGTCAGCCAATATTTCATATTCAACTGGTGCTGTACTTTTTAATTGTGAACGGATGAAAAATACTGCAGTGTTTCAATATTTCTTTCACCAGACGAATTTCTCGGAGATGCCTGGGCACCTTTTATATGATTCTTTCTTTTATGCACCATCGTACTTTTCCGAGGCCACGACCTTGTTGTTTACGCATCAGCCTGTCGTGACGACAAATTAGATGGCCACCTAAACGGCCGCGGTTGAAGAACACCACGCACCGCAGGCATCTCATTAGGAGGCTGAAGCTCACCACGTGCAGCCGTCCTAGTTGCACTAATGATCCTAAGGTCAAAGTGTGCAAGCGCTTAGCTCAGAAACCGCGTTTTCATTATGCAGCCGGCAGACCGATACCAGAGCTTTGGGTCCTCGAGAACTCAGGGTCACATAACAGAAAGCCGTAGAGAACCGTACAAATTGATCAGGACGAACGCCCCTGACAACGCAAACAGGCCCTTAATTTCCTTTTTCTTTTTATTCTTTTCTTCAGCGCTTTCCTGGCGCGTTAAATATGGATTCGGCTCGATGACGTGGCGGTTTCTGGAAGCTGAAGGTTGTATCTCACCACAATTTTCGCCACGTTTTACTTATTTTTTTTCACGCTGACTTCTGAATGCTTTCTGCGATGTAAGAATCGAACTGCATGCGCCGCCACGTAGACCCACAGCAAGACGCTATAATAGCGGTACATGCTCCGCGTCGTGGCAGATAATCACCGGAGTTTTAGCAAGTCCAATGTATTATAAGAAAAGCGGAACATTACACAAAAATGGGAGGCGACCTTCATCTTTGACTTTCTTGTCTTCTAGTGGCACTCGCACCTCGACGTTCGTGTTCTCTCTCCTAGAAACCATTATATATATATATATATATATATATATATATATATATATATATATATATATATATATATATATATATATATATATATATATATATTGCAGCAAGCGTGTTCTCCCACAAACACTTGTTATTATTATGTAGAAGGCGTGAGTCAACCAAGCTGGTTCAGGCACAAACCCGGCGAGCACGAACCACACGAACGTCAACGTCTTCTTTCACGCTGGCACAGAGCTGACACCGATATGCTCCGGTACAATTACTCTCCGCGCAAAAAGGAGCCATCCTGGCGACCTAAGGAGATGGCACGACAGGAGGGTCGTAGCACGGCTTGAGCCGTGATACGTGAACTGTTTCACGCCCTCGACAGCGGTGGTCAGATGGTGGGTCGATCGGCTCAATGTCATAGTTGACGGGAGATGTTTGTTGCACCACACGGTATGGGCCGTGGTATTTCGACGAAAGCTTTGTGGAAAGTCCGGGAGTAGTGGACGGGACCCAGAGCCAAACTCGCATTCCCGGCTAATAGTGCGTACTAGATGCAGAGGCGTCGTGACGAGTTTTTTGGCGCCATTGTTCTTGCGCGGTAAACGAGCGAGCGAGCTGACGACACTCTTCGGCATAAGCAGCTGCTTCGGAAACAGGCGTGGCTTCGGAAACATCGGGTCGGTAGGGGAGAATGGTATCCATGGAGCACGAAGGTTCCCGTCCGTATAGAAGGAAGAACGGAGAGAAGCCGGTGGTAGTTTGTGGCGCAGAGTTGTAGGCGTAGGTGACGAAAGGGAGCACGCGGTCCCAATTAGTGTGATCGTCAGACGCGTACATCGCGAGCATATCTCCAAGGGTACGATTAAAGCGTTCCGTCATGCCATTTGTTTGAGGATGGTATGCCGAGGTTGGGCGATGGACAATGCGACATTCCTTTAGCAGTGCGTCGATGGCGTTCGAGAGAAACACGCGGCCACGGTCGCTTAGCAATTCACGAGGTGCACCGTGTCTCAAAATCAGGTGGTGAAGAAGAAAGCAGGCAACGTCTTTCGCGGTGGTAGCTGGCAGCGCAGATGTTTCCGCGTAGCGTGTGAGATGATCTACGGCGACAATGATCCACCGGTTGCCTTGAGGAGTGTTTGGAAGAGGACCATAAAGATCAATTCCGGAGAAGACTGTCCATCATCCTTTCAAAAGTCGCAGGCGCATTGCAAAGGCCGAAGGGCATTACATTAAATTCATATAAGCCGTCAGGGGTAACAAACGCCGTTTTTGGACGATCTGGTTCAGCCATCGGCACTTGCCAATATCCAGAGCGCAAATCTAGGGAAGAGAAAAATTCTGCGCCTTGAAGGCAATCCAGGGCGTCATCAATGCGTGGCAGGGGATAGACATCCTTGCGTGTGATCTTGTTTAGTCGCCGATAATCTACGCAAAATCTGATTGAGCCGTCCTTTTTCCTCACCAAGACGACTGGAGAAGCCCAACGACTGTGCGATTGCTGAATGACGCCACGTTGCAGCATGTCATCGACGTGTTGAGTGATGGCGTCGCGCTCAGCCTGGGAGACTCGGTAGGGACGCTGGCGCAGCGGAGCATGATGACCAGTGTCAATATGGTGGGCAACAACTGACGTGCGTCCCAAGGCAGGTTGGCCGTGGTCGAAGGAGAGGCGGAAACGGTCAAGGAGTTGAGCGACCTGATTGCGCTGATCTTGCGTAAGCGCGGTGTCCACGCTGCGCAACAGTACGTCTTCGTCAGGTAGTGATGGTGCAGCATCAGACGTGACGGCAGTCACGGGCATTAGCGTCGTGTCGGAAGGGGCATCGAAAGGGAAGATGGCATCATAAGCGTCAAGACGCCCGATACATTCGCCTTGCAATAAAGTAGAAGGGCAAGGGAACGGATTGCACACGTAAACGGCACTGGAACCACCGGCAAACGTGAGGACGGCAAACGGGACGACAAGGTTCCGGCGACGAGTGCATTCCTTAGACGGCATAAAGAGGGCGGTCGAATCAGAAACAGAGGTACAAGAAATGGACACCATGGCGACAGCGAAAGCAGAGATGGCGACGTCAGCAGCGACAACCACCTTTTCGGGCGAGAAAGCGAGATCTACAGTTGTGGTACTGAACGGAGACAAGGCGAGTTGTGCACGAGCGCAGTCGACAACCGCATCATTAGCAGAAAGGAAGTCCCATCCGAGGATAACTTCATGAGACGCATGTGAAAGGACGACAAAGTCGACTATGTAAAGTACGCCTTGAATCACAACACGAGCAGTGCATGTGGCCGAAGGTTTGACGTGCTGCGAACTGGCTGTGCGTAGGGAAATGTCAAACAGCGGAGTCGTCACTTTTTTCAGTTTGCGGCACAGCACTTCACTGATTACACAAACAGCGGCGCCTGTGTCGACAAGAGCGTTTGTGGCGAAACCGTCGACAAACACCGCAATCTCGTTAGGGGGCGAAAGATGAGGCCTTGAAAATTTCGTCGGTGGCGCAGTTCTTGCCTCAGGAACTGCGACTGCTAGTTTTCCTCCTGGGCGTGGTTGGAACGGCGAAGCATGGGGGAAATAGACCGGCGGCGGGGCGAAGGAGATCGACGAGAGGTGAAGTCGGTTCGACGTGAGGCGAAGTCGGGTCGACGTGAGCGGGAGTCAGGCGCATCAGGTGTAGCATGGGGTTCTGGTTGCTGAGGGATGTAGCCGGAGGGCTGAGCATCACGAAAATAGAGTCCACGGCGGCGACAATAGCGAGCAACGTGCCCCGGAATACCGCAGGCGAAGCAGACGGGCCGGTTATCCGGAGTACGCCAAGGATTCACAGGTGCTCGGGGAGGCGAGAAGGGTACATTTAGCGGGTGTACCGGAAGTGGCGACCTGTAGTAGTTGGTGGTTGGGCCGAATGAAGAGGGCGTCGGTTGGGCACGAGCTCGGGTGACGGCTTCGGCATACGTAAGCGGCGCAGCAACTTGTGCTGGCGGCACCGGCGAAGGGAGAGCCTCGGCAACTTGTGTCTGGATAGCACGACGAAGTGAGTGGTCCAGCGCAGTGGGGGGCTCGTTGATGGTGGCCACAAGGGACAGCTGACGAGCAACTTCCTCACGGATATATTGCTGAATTTGTGGCAGCAATGCGGTGTAGTCAGCACCAATACTCCTGGACCCCAGAGCTGAAAGGTCCGCTGTTTGTGTGTTAGCGCGACGTGTCGAAATTCGCTGCTTGCGCAGCTCATCAAAACTTTGGCAGAGCTGAATTACATCGGTCACGGTCTGTGGGTTTTTGGCCACAAGAATATGAAAGGCGTCATCGTCAATGCCTTTCATTATATGTCGGATTCTGTCAGGCTCCGACATACTCGCATCCACACGCCTGCAGAGGCCGATGATATCCTCAATGTAGCTCGTAAAGCTCTCACCAATTTGTTGAGATCGTCCCCGCAGGCCGTGTTCAGCGCGAAGTTTCCGCATAGCTGGACGACCGAAAAACGACGTCACGGTCTCTTTAAAAGCCGACCAAGTGGGGATATCGGCTTGGTGGTTGATGAACCATAGGTTGGCCAAATCATTCAAGTAGAAGATGACGTGAGTCAGCTTCGCAGGGTCATCCCACTTGTTAATCGCGCTGGCACGTTCGTAGTCTGCCAGCCAGTCCTCGACATCACGATCTTCAGTGCCGCTCTAGACTGGAGGGTCGCGCAGACGAAATACACCAGAGCACATGACAGACCGGGGGGTGGAAGAGGCTTGCGAGGGATCGACGCGCTCGGTCATTCTGGAATCGGATGGTAGCGTACGGCTGCGGAGCTCCAGGGCGTGGTAGGGGACTACCCAGCACCTCCACCAAATGCAACAAGCGTGTTCTCCCACAAACACTTGTTATTATTATTATGTAGAAGGCGTGAGTCAACCAAGCTGGTTCAGGCAGAAACCCGGCGAGCACGAACCACACGAACGTCAACGTCTTCTTTCACGCTGGCACAGAGCTGACACCGATATGCTCCGGTACAATATATATATATATATATATATATATATATATATATATATATATTGTCACGTGGTCGTGACGTCGACGAAGACAGCAGTTGGCGTTTGCAGGATGAAACTGTTTATTTGGCCGAACTTGTGGCCGGAAAATGAGAACTAGAGCTACAGCAATACACGCTGTACAATGATAGCGGCGAACAGGGCGTCGTCCGTCGATCGACTGACAAGCGGTCAATCGCGTCGGCTTTTATACAGGCGGTATCGAACTTTCCAGCAATATCGCTGGTGGCGGCGTTATCTCTAGACAAAGCTGGAACATTCGCGTGCGGGGCGCAATCTTAACAGAACGATCTACTATAGACGTGAAGCTTCTCGAACAATGCTTCGCGGACAGCGTCGAGCGTTGATAACCGTCCCTGCCGGTCAAACCCGAATACATCAAAACAAGACAAGAATTGGGCGTGGCATTGCCCCCCTCTGAAAAGCATCGTCCCGATGCTTGTGAAAGAACATAGAAGAGAGAAAAAAAAACAAGTGCATACAAAAATAAATTACAATAACAAAGGAAGAAAAATAGAGTCCCCAGGTTCGCTAACGCGCAAAAAACGGCTTAAGGCGCACGACATGGACGACTTCAGGTCGTGCGCGGCGTCGCTGGGAGTTCGTAATGCCGTCCGGGATCACCTCGTAGTCAAGAGCGCCGAGGCGTCGAAGAACCTTGTATGGCCCGAAGTATCGCCGAAGGAGTTTTTCGCTAAGCCCACGTCGGCGTATCGGCGTCCAGACCCAAACACGGTCGCCGGGCTGGTATTCCGCGAAGCGTCGTCGAAGATTGTAGCGACGGCTGTCGGTGTGCTGCTGGGTCTTGATGCGCAGGCGGGCGAGCTATCGAGCTTCTTCGGCACGTTGTAAGTAAGCGGCGGCATCGAGGTTTTCTTCGTCGGTGACGTTGGGTAGCATGGCGTCGAGCGTCGTCGCCGGGCTCCTTCCGTAGACCAACTTGTACGGCGTCATCTGCGTCGTTTCTTGGACGGCCGTGTTGTATGCGAAGGACACATACGGAAGGATGGCATCCCACGTCTTGTGTTCGACGTCGACATACATGGCCAACATGTCGGCGATGGTCTTGTTTAGCCGCTCGGTCAGGCCATTTGTCTGTGGGTGGTACGCTGTGGTCCGGCGGTGGCTTGTTTGGCTGTATCTCAGTATTGCCTGAGTTAGGTCAGCAGTAAACGCCGTACCTCTGTCGGTGATGAGAACTTCTGGGGCGCCATGACGCAGGACGATGTTCTCAACGAAGAACTTCGCTACCTCGGCGGCACTACCTCTAGGCAGGGCCCTCGTCTCGGCGTAGCGGGTGAGGTAGTCTGTAGCTACGACGATCCATTTGTTTCCGGTATTGGACGTCGGGAACGGCCCCAGTAAGTCCATCCCGATTTGCTGGAACGGCCGTCGAGGTGGCTCGATAGGCTGCAGAAGTCCGGCTGGCCTAGTGGGCGGTGTCTTGCGTCGCTGACAGTCCCGGCAGGTCTTCACGTAACGAGTGACGTCGGCGGAAAGGCGCGGCCAGTAGTACTTCTCCTGTATTGTTGCTAGCGTGCGAGAAACACCCAGGTGTCCAGCCGTCGGGTCGTCGTGCAGAGCCTGGAGGACCTCTGGCCGCAATGTCGAGGGTACCACGAGAAGGCAATCGGCTCGAAGCGGTGAGAAGTTCTTCTTTAGGAGAACACCGTTGCGCAAGAAAAATGACGCCAGTCCCCGCGTGAATACCTTCGGAACAACGGTGGGCCTGCCCTCGAGGTATTCCACAAGGGCCCTGAGTTCTGGATCCGTTCGCTGTCGTTCGGCGAAGTCGTCGGCACTTATGATTCCCAAGAAGGAGTCGTCCTCCTTGTCGTCCTGCGGCGGAGGGTCGACGGGGGCGCGAGACAGGCAGTCAGCGTCGGAGTGTTTCCTTCCGGACTTGTAAACGACGGTAATGTCGAATTCTTGAAGTCGTAGGCTCCACCGTGCGAGGCGACCTGAAGGGTCCTTCAAGTTAGCTAGCCAACACAATGCGTGGTGGTCGCTCACAACTTTGAAGGGCCTGCCGTAGAGGTAGGGGCGAAACTTGGATGCAGCCCAGATGATCGATAGGCACTCCTTTTCTGTTGTGGAATAGTTCGTTTCTGCCTTTGATAGCGACCGGCTAGCATAACTGATGACCCTTTCCTGCCCGTCAGTCTTCTGCACAAGGACGGCGCCGAGTCCTACGCTGCTTGCGTCGGTGTGGATTTCCGTATCGGCGTATTCGTCGAAATGTGCTAGTATCGGAGGCATCTGAAGGCGTCGTTTCAGTTCTTCAAATGCTTCGATTTGCGCCGTTTCCCACTTGAATGGCACGTCGGTCTTCGTGAGGTGAGTTAGCGGTTCGGCGATTCGTGAAAATTCCTTGACAAAGCGCCTGTAGTAGGCGCACAAGCCGAGAAAACGGCGCACGGCTTTCGTGTCGGTGGGGGGCGGGAAGGCAGCGATGGCAGCTGTTTTCCGCGGGTCTGGGCGAACACCACCCTTGCTGATCACGTGACCCAAAAACAGCAGCTCCTCGTATGCAAAGCGGCACTTTTCAGGCTTCAAGGTGAGGCCAGAAGTCTTGATTGCTTGTAGTACAGTGTCAAGGCGCCGGAGGTGTTCGTCGAAGCTTGAGGCAAACACAATGACGTCGTCCAAGTACACAAGGCAAGTCTGCCACTTGAATCCAGCCAGCACGGTGTCCATAACGCGCTGGAACGTCGCAGGTGCCGAGCAAAGACCAAAGGGCAGAACCTTGAACTCGAAGAGGCCGTCTGGTGTTATAAAGGCAGTCTTCTCTCGGTCTCTCTCGTCGACTTCGATTTGCCAATAGCCGGTCTTGAGGTCCATCGACGAAAAGTACCTCGCGTTGTAGAGTCGATCCAGGGTGTCGTCTATCCGTGGGAGAGGGTAGACGTCCTTCTTCGTGATTTTGTTCAGGCGGCGATAATCGACGCAGAAGCGTAGGGTTCCGTCTTTCTTCTTCACTAACACCACGGGTGACGCCCATGGACTCTACGACGGCTGGATGATGTTGTCGCGTAGCATTTCGTCGACTTGTTTCTTTATGGATTCGCGTTCTCGCGTTGAAACTCTGTACGGGCTCTGCCGGAGTGGCCTGGCATTTTCCTCTGTTATGATGCGATGTTTTGCGACTGGGGTCTGGCGGATTCTTGACGATGACGAAAAGCAGTCCCTGTATTTCAAGAGCAGGGTTTTGAGCTGTTCTTGTTTATGCTTCGGAAGGCTAGGATTAACGTCGAAAACTGGTTGAGAAGCTTGGTTCGTCGGTGTTGGCTCGGAAGAATCGGCGATGGCGAAAGTCATCGACGTAGCCGTGATTTCTTCGATGTAGGCGACTGTCGTGCCTTTGTGTACGTGCTTATACTCGTTGCTAAAATTTGTGAGCATCACTGTTGCTTTGCCTCCCCGCAACTCTGCTATTCCTCTTGCGACGCAAATCTCGCGGTTAATCAACTGGTGCTGGTCACCTTCAATGACGCCTTCCAGGTCTGCTACTTTCTGAGAGCCGACGGAAATGACGACGCTGGAGCGAGGGGGAATGGTGACTTGGTCTTCCAGCACATTCAAGGCATGCTTCCCTGGCGGCATGTACCGCGGTAATGCTTTTTCTGTAGATAGTGTTATCGACTTCGATCTGAGGTCGATGACTGCACCATGAAGGCCTAAGAAGTCCATACCAAGGATGACATCTCGGGAGCAATGCTGAAGGACTACGAAGCTTGCGGGATAAATCCGGTTGTTGATGGAGACCCTCGCTGTGCAGATTCCTGCCGGCGTTACTAGGTGACCTCCCGCTGTGCGGATTTCGGGGCCTTCCCAGGCGGTCTTGATTTTCTTCAGCTTCGTCGCGAACGGTCCACTGATGACAGAATAGTCGGCTCCAGTATCGACGAGAGCGGTGACGTTGTGGCCGTCGATGAGAACGTCGAGGTCACTCGTTCGTCGCCTACCGTTTCGATTTGGTCACGGCGTCGGATCACGGCTACGTCGGTTTGTCCCGCTGCTTCGTCGTTGTGTCGTCAGGTCTTCTTCGGGCCGTGAAGTTTCGACGTCAGGGCTTCGTTCGGCTTGCGGCGTGTTCTTTAGATGTCGTTGCGGCGTTGTCGTCGGCGGCGGAGGATATTCGGTATTTCGTCGTACAGCAACCGCACCTCCATCGGTTGCTGCCCTTAGTTTTCCGGATACGGGCTGGGTGACCGGCCTCGCGTTGGGCCAGTGTATGGTCGGCGTTGGGGGGAGACGTAGCGGCCTGGCGACGGCGAACGGGAAGGTTGTCGGGGCGTCCATTGCGTTCCCGCGAGGTAGTCGGCGATGTCGTGTGGTCTTTCCCCTCGCTGTGGACGCGGCGCGTCGATGGCGAACCCACGCAGTCCCATCTGTCGGTACTGGCAGCGGCGGTAAGTGTGGCCAGCTTCCCCGCAATGGTAGCAGAGTGGGCGGTGGTCGGGGGTGCGCCAAACGTCGGTCTTTCTCGGCGTGTATAGCTGGCCGGCTGGCGGGGGGTATGACGTCGGTGGCGGCGGCGGTGGCGCCTGGCGGCGGAACTGCTGGGGTGGCGCGGCGTCTTGATGTGGCGAGGAGGGGGGCGTTGCGTCGGGCTGCAGCGGCATAGCTCACTGCTTGCGGCTGTGGCTGCGCTGACTCGGGGGTGCCCAGAGACTGCTGTATTTCCTCTCGGACGATATCAGCGATCGAGGCAACTTCAGGCTGTGGTAAGGGTAAAAGCTTGCGCAGTTCTTCCCGCACGATCGCTCGGATCGTTTCACGCAGGTCGTCGGAGCCGACGGCATGAACAGCTGGGCTGTCTTGAATCGATCGGCGATTGTACTGGCGGTTGCGCATTTCCAGGGTCTTCTCAATCGTCGTCGCCTCTGAGATGAATTCTTGGACTGTCGAGGGTGGGTTCCGCATCAGCCCAGCGAAGAGCTCTTGCTTTACCCCTCGCATGAGCAACCTGACTTTCTTGTCCTCGGGCATGGCTGGGTCAGCGTGGCGGAACAGTCTGGTCATTTCCTCTCCAAAGATGGCAACACTTTCATTTGGAAGTTGGACCCGCGTCTCTAGCAAGGCTGCGGCCATTTCTTTTCTGACGACGCTTGCAAACGTCTGCAGAAAAGCGCTGCGAAAGGCGTCCCAAGTTCGAAGAGTGGACTCCCGATTCTCGAACCAGGTCCTTGCTGCGTCTTCGAGGTAAAAGTAAACGTGACGCAGCTTGTCCTCGGAGTCCCAGTTGTTGAATGTTGAGACCCTCTCGAAAGTCTCGAGCCAGGTGTCCGGGTCTTCGAATGACGACCCGCGGAAGGTTGGCGGCTCCTTGGGCTGCCGGAGTAGGATCGGCGCAGGCTGCACGGGGTCGGTCATCGTCGCTGCGGTGGGTGTTGGGACCTTGGGCTGCCTGGTTTGTTCGGGAAGGAGCCCGTGCTCTGGCTGCAGTCCCTTCTGCCTGCGGCTTGTTCGACGATCCGGGTATTCTTTGCTGTCGTCCTCCTCGCGGCTTGGACTTGGGTCAGCGCTTCGCGGGGGCGTCCGGATCATGGAAGAAGCAGCACCTCCACCAGATGTCACGTGGTCGTGACGTCGACGAAGACAGCAGTCGGCGTTTGCAGGATGAAACTGTTTATTTGGCCTAACTTGTGGCCGGAAAATGAGAACTAGAGCTACAGCAATACACGCTGTACAATGATAGCGGCGAACAGGGCGTCGTCCGTCGATCAACTGACAAGCGGTCAATCGCGTCGGCTTTTATACAGGCGGTATCGAACTTTCCAGCAATATCGCTGGTGGCGGCGTTATCTCTAGACAAAGCTGGAACATTCGCGTGCGGGGCGCAATCTTAACAGAACGATCTACTATAGACGTGAAGCTTCTCGAACAATGCTTTGCGGACAGCGTCGAGCGTTGATAACCGTCCCTGCCGGTCAAACCCGAATACATCAAAACAAGACAAGAAGTGGGCGTGGCAATATATATATATAAAGAATGAGAGAGATTCTATTTTCGATTCTATAGCACCTAGAAACCATTGCAACGTCACATGTGTGATTGTGAATATATATATATATATATATATATATATATATATATATATATATATATATATATATATATATATATATATGTATATATATATATATATATATATATATATAAAGTGTAGATTAGTAGTTCAATGGGCCAGTTCTTTTCGAGTAGTGGGTATAACACAACGGAGGCGTTGTCAACAATGATATAACTATGTATTTCCCAACAGTTTCGGGAGGGGACCTCCCTACCTCAGGCGATATATATATATATATATATATATATATATATATATATATATATATATATATATATATATATATATATATATAAACTCCGGCAGTTTCAACCACCTGGGGTTCTTTAACGTGCACCTAAATCTGAGTACACGGGCCTCAAACATTTTTGCCTGCATCAAAAGTGCAGCCGCCGCAGTGATTGTGAAAATGTAATAACGTGAAGTCATCCGTTATGAAACCGCTGGTTGGGCTCTTGGGAATGTAAGAATGTGCTTTGCATGCAGACGATTACAGTTGACGGTAAGCTCTGTATGTTACTAATAAGGAACGCCGTTGCCTTATTAGCAACATATTGCGCTGGAACAATGCACAATAAGGCACAATGCTAATTAAGGCATGCTAATCACGACCAAGCTAATCCAGACCTTGCTAACTCAGGTCGTGCAACTTAAGACTATGCAAATTAGCATCATACTAATGAAGACCTTGCTAATTTAGTGAGCTAATTCTGGTTATAATAATTTAAATCATACTAATACAAGCAAGTATCATCATTAGCGTGCTAATTTGGTCTTACTAATTAAGAGAGTTATTTCATACCACGAAAATTGATACCGAGCTGACGCGGTCGTCACTCCGAAGCAGGCTGAGCATACCGAGCAGGCTGAGTTGAGGTTGAGCCACGTAAAAACTGGAAGAAGCTGCAAATTAGCATCCATTTTTTTTTCTTTGAGTGGAGTTGATTTCAGGTTACACCTTCAAACTTTCTCATTTGAGCACGCCACCTCCTCTTTGTAAATCCTTATGTATGACCATAGCAAATTACAAAACCAAAGACGCATGGTTGCTGCCTGGGCAAATTATTCAGCAATACTCAGTGCACGCGGAACAGAGCCAATTGCAGTCTGGCTCTTGAGTAAGCATTGCGTTTTAGGCACAAAAACATACGATGCTCCTAAGAAGCTTCGATCATTTATTTTGGAAGGCTGCTGCAAGAAGTTGCATGTAACAGCCGTACTTTATGTCCCTACGAGCCTTGATGGAACGTGAAATCTTGCTGTTGTGCAGTGAAGCACGGGGTATGGAATGTAAACTGCCGCGGCACATTTCGAGTGGCTGCAAACACCTTTCCATGAGGGAAGTGCTGATACGCGGCAAAACTTGCGCCGTTGACATGCGACTGTAATATTAAACTTGAGCACCGGAGACACGTGCCCTGACTCACAAAAAAAAAGAAAGAAAAAGATTTTAAAAGATTGTACTTAAGTGGGTAAAGTCTCCGTCGCACGCATGCGTGCGACAGAGATTCCACCCACTTAACTACAACTACGGTTCTCCCCATGTACCGACCGACCGTGTGTGTGTGCTTCTCCTGCGAGTTTCGTCTGTTTAGCGATAATGATGATGAAAACTTTATTTCTCCCGAAAGAGGGGACCGCCCCAGAGATCGGTTACGTTGCTTAGAGGAGGTAAGCGGGATTCCCTTGGGACGCCACGGCGTCAAATGCGCGTGAGATTACCCGTTGTTGCTTTGCCGAGTCGGTGGTACGCAGAAGGGACTCCCACGTATCCTCTGTGTGTGAAGCGTCAGCCTACTGAGGGCACGTCCACGCCATGTGTATGAGGGTGGCTGACTGTGAGCACTATCTACAGTGTGTTTTCACGAGGTGTGGGCATACCTTGGCATAAATCCAGGGGTTGGGAAAGACACCCGTCTGAAGCTTGCGCCACAGGACGGCATCACGTCAGGAGAGGTCTTTATGAGCTGTAGGGTAGTGGAGACGGCCTAGTCTGTAGTGCTGTAAAATGTCTGTGTAAGTAACCAAAGGAGTTAGCTTTTCGCAGGCCTGGGAGGGCGAAGAATGGGAAGTGTGAGGCGTAAGGAACTCCGCCCGGCAGTTGAGATCTCGGGCGAGAGTGTGTACCTGCACATTTCCGCTAAACGATTCATGGGCTGGGGCCCAAATGATAAGGCGAGTTGAGGCAGGCGGGGTGTGATCCTTTATGGTTGAGTATGCCTGTATAGAGAGAATAAACATCTTTGTTTTGTTTTCATGCAGGTATCGTTCTTAGAGATGCGGCCCCCGTCTTGGTTTAGCGAAATTCATCCCCCACATTCCGTCTTTCACTCTTCGAAAATGACTTCTCTATTTTCGTAAGTCAGTAAAAAGAAATCTTTCAGTACAGTAAGGAATTTGGGGTGTCTGAGCGCTGATCTGTATTTAAACGTCGCATGGCGTAATCTTGACGAGCATCAGTTATCACGTTCTCTAATACTTATAAAAGTCGGGCGCATCTTAGATGCGGCCGGTCAAATTGTAGATCGAAACCAACATGCCTTTCCTTCGTGTAATCCTATAGGAACACATCACAGGTTGTGGTGGGATCTCATTAGCCTCTGTCGTGGTGTTTTGGCTAGCGCGGCTTGCATTAGCAGCAGGCTTCCCAAGACACTCCCGAGAATTATCCCCTCCTGTTTCGACATTTCGCTCGGACCAAGGGGAAATGGTGGTTCGGCGAGCCCGACGCTATCGTGGCTCTCCAAGACACAACCGCGCAGCGGTTACCACGCAGCCACGGCAGAGATGCTCCCATCTTTCATTAGGAAACATGGAAACGACGGCGCGTCGCTTACAGGTCACCGTTGTTTATCCTACGATGCAATGCTGCGCCGGGAAACAATCGATGCGCGAGGTTATGAAACAAATATGCCGCTTTAATTTGGATTAGTAGCTCAAAAAACTAGCTGTTGAAAAAGCGTAAACTGCATCAAGCACACGCCGACGTCCTGTGGCTTGCCTGGACTTCAGTGAACAGTAATGACATACGTATAATAACGCAGGAATGTAACTATGGTCGTATCCTCTTATCAGCTCACGAAGTTGTATACCTGTATGAGTAGTCCTTGTCTGCGTGTGGAGGTTGCGATGCGAAAGCGCGTACTTGTTTAATAAGTGAATAAAATAAGATTGAAATATTTGATCCGGCGGTGTAAGCACAATGTTCGTATTTTATGTTCATATGTCCGGTGTCTTATGTTCATATTTTGTGTATGACTGCTTATTCATATGTGAGTAAGAAGATGATCGGCGCTTTGTCAGGCTTTCTGTGTCTTTACGCCGATCCCCTAGGGAACTATCTATGTGAATTGTATGAAATAAATAAGCTGCGCGTTTCAGGTTTCATAAATAAGTGTTGCTGCCCTGCAGACACACACAGCTTCAGTCGCATTTCTTTAGCCTCAGCGCCACTCGCGATATTTTTTCCTTGTTTTACTGCATAAGTGTTTCGCATGTTTTTTTCTTACTCTTTTATCCCGTTATACTCCGCACAGAGGCGCGAAACGAGACAAGAATTTTTCTTTTGTGTTTCTTCGCTCGGGTACAGCGCCAACCAACAGCGGAGCTATACGGGACGTAAGGCACTGACTATTTAAAAGTAACACGCCAAGAATACCAAGAGCTGCTTGAGCAACGTTTATTCATCCGGCTGTTTAAGCAAAAATTATTCCAAAGCATGTTTCGATCCGTTGACATTCATACTTACACTTCTCCGCTTCTCCAACTATTATCCAAGAACCACTTCTCCAAGTATTCATTGAAGGACCTCAGTATCGCAGTTTATTGTGTCACAAGTGTACTGCCGCATAGTTTTATTGAATTCGTGAAGAACGTGTGGAGTTACAGGGATTTATCGCACGTTTTAAACGCCTTCTCTCTTCTCTCGTCCCGAAGAGCGAGCTAGAGGTTACACAGGGAGAGATGTCACGGGGGAAAGAAGTTACGTCAGCATGCGTCAGGATCTTGAGCGCTCGTGATGAAACGCGATTGCCATTTTCTATTTTGATTGTTGTGCGCTCTTTCGTGGTTACTCTGTATTATTAGCAGACTATGGAGCGCGGCGCCGGCAAGTGGACGCTCCCCGCGACAATAAATGCGTCTAATTCGAACGCCGCTCTTGATTTATGTGAGCTATTAGACAGTTACATGCTAATTGCTGTTTGACGTCAAATAGCAGGCACCGATGGCTCGAAGAGAGTGAGCACAGGCCTCTGTATTAAAAGAGGGCAATTGGTAAAATGGCAACCGCGCCCTCCGCTTCTAAGCATTGCATGCCGCGCACAACTGCACTATTCGGCTGAGTTGTTCTTAGCAGTGTCGGCTTTCCGCAGGATGTGTTTTTTTCACCAAGCCCGAAGGGTGGTTCATGGCCCCTTCAAGAGACATTTTTGACATATGCTTGCCTATGTAGAAGCTATGGTTGAATATGCAAGATAACCTGTGCTTGCCTTTCCGAACGAGGCAGACGGGTCGAAGACTGCTTTACAGGCGAAAAATGACAACCAACAACTGGTCTCATTTGCAATGCGCTTAGCGCGCTATAGTCTCCCTGATGCCAACAATATCCAGCTCCAGCGGTCTTGTGATAATCGTTCATATATGGCTTTAAATAACTTATCGAACGCTTCCGCGCCTGTATTGAAATGTGAAAGCGCAGGCCAAATTACATCATAGACAAAATCTCGCAAATAATACAGTAAATATCCGAAGCGCCTAAGCTGAGAGAGGTTCATCTCTGTACTACACAAGAAAAATGTGTCAGTCTTCTACACGTTCTGATGGTTTAGCGACTGCATCTTCTACGTAAAACTTTAGAGCCGTCGCGCTGACTTTAATACTTCTTTAACGCTGCTGCTATTTGTTATTGATTTCGATGCGTTTATCGCCTTTTCGCTGAAGCACAGTAGGAGTTGCGTCCTCCACAGGATGCAAACGTGCTTCTTTTTAACGCGATAGCGTTAGAGAGCTCGTTTCTCAGAAACGCCGCCGTCGGTGTCGGCGTCTGTACGTCGCTTGTGAGCGAAAAATGATCTGTGACCGAAAAATCGAGAAAGATGCAAATAAAATAAACAATAAAAATCTTCGGTCCCATTGAGGATCGAATCCGGGCCGTTTGCGTGGCAAGATGGTGTCCTACCACAAGGCCACAATGTTTTTGTTTTGTTTTTTTGTCTTTATTGCAGGGCTTCAGTTTTCAACCGTGAGAAGAGAGTACATCCTGTCTACAATTGTTTCATGTGCAACAGCAATTCCATGCGAGGTACCCAATCGGGTACATCCTTTTGCATTTTTTGCAATTCAAGAAACGACGTCTCACAAAAGTAATCTATGGCTTGCCGAGCATCAACATCAGCGTTACGTACAGCCATTCGGCACCTCCAAATGCTATAAAGCGCCAATAACATTGTGATATCATAGGGAAATCCATCATCATATTCAATCATCAAATACCTTATGCCCTGTGCGTCCAATGGGAAATCTTTCTTTAATGCCCTTTGCAGGACTTCCCAGAAGAACACCCCGTCCCAGCATTCCAGAAACACATGCTCAATGGTTTCTGCTTTGCGACATAAAAAGCACTGGTCACCCCCCAGACCGAACAACCCCTTTTCAGACAACCACGTCTTAACTGGCAAGACACCAGCATGAAGCTTAAAGAAGAAAGCTTTAACCCCCGGACGCACAGGCATGCCTTTTACGCGTTTTAGCACTTTGCTCTATTTTCCACCACAGTACTGAGAGCGGTACAAGGGAATGGGGAGAACAACATCACATAAGTCTTTATATAACTTTTTACGGGAAACAGTGCCTAAATATTCAATAAAAAATCGTGCCTTGAGGAAGCGAAATGACTCGATAATCTCTTTAAAGTAACCTTGTGTTCGACCTTTCAACCTAACAGAAGACACTACAAACTCAGGCAAAGCATTGGCCAACCGCACTTGGCAGACCGTGCGCAAAAACGGGTCTTGACAAGGCCACAATGTTACTTGCAACTGCTTCGGGAAGAAACAGCACATAAATGCCATGTAGTGGAAGGAGTCTCCTTAACGCATTTTGTTCGACAGGTGTCACGACGAAAATGAGCCCATTCGGCGATTTGTAGGGGCATTGGCGAGGCAGCCAAACTACGTTTTTTGCGCGAAGCTATGCTTCGAAAAAAGCAGGGATAGTGCAGCCATCGTCGCTTAAAACACACACGAACTTTCAAAGAGCTCCAAATATGGACAACTATGTCCATCTACCGTAAAACATATCAAGCCAACGTCTCTTTTCTAGAGCTCCTTTCTAGAGGCCATGCTCCTTTCTTGAGGAGGCGTTGATCAAGCAAACAGCAAACGTTAGATAATGTGCTGATATCTGTGAGGCATTGTGAGAAATATGTCTCGACTATAGCACAAGGAAGTGCTTTAGATCGAAAACCTTTACCAGCGCCTGCATCTTTACTATAGATACATAGCGCGCGCGTGTGTATCTGTGTGTCTGTGTGTCTGTGTGTGTAACAACACACATTATTAAGTATGCACTCAGTGGTTGAAGTGCGCACTGGGTCCGGATTTCCCTATCACGTTCAACTCTTAAAGGCGAAGCTTAAAAGTCCCCCAACTTTATTTCACTGGTTTGTGAATTCGTATGGCTCAGTGTTTGCAAGGCAGTATTGGCCAGAAATCGAAAAGACTACTTTTAATTTCTTGATACCTCCGATATGCTTTTTGCTGTTATCTACAAGTTAACCATTGTGATTTCCGTCAATTACAACACACCGAGTTAAGAGCCGAACAACAGCTCATGCCTTCGGCTTCATAAGTTACCGGCGATGACAGTCCCACGTCCTATAAAGAAGGAAATAATTTTACCGAAAGAAAACAATTTGTTCCAGAGTTTACCGGAATAGCAGACAAAAAGCAATGCACTCGCATAACACGCTACCATATTTCTGGAGTGCACATGCTTTCCGTAGAAGTATTATATTCACGCCCGATATTCAACTATTGCCATTACCGACATTTTTGCCCTACCGTCCTTTACACAATACGCATAGCTTTTCCTCAAACTCGACATACTTCTGAGAGCTGAGAATTCTTTGCCATCGCAACCTCTCTGCT
The DNA here is from genome assembly GCF_013339695.2 of Rhipicephalus sanguineus. Taxonomy (NCBI): domain Eukaryota; kingdom Metazoa; phylum Arthropoda; class Arachnida; order Ixodida; family Ixodidae; genus Rhipicephalus; species Rhipicephalus sanguineus. Next base: position 83,554,989 of record NC_051178.1, read on the forward strand.
GTTCAGGCCATGAGCGCAAGAAAAAACACTAAAGAAAGGCCTCGAGTGATGTCAGAGCAACTCCGTTTGTCATTTCGAAGCTATGTCGCGGGAGCAGGTGCTGAGAAGATCGCATGGTGCAACTACAGCCTACATGCTTCCAAGAAACCACGGTGTGGTTCGCGCCGCTTCAACTTGTATTCTCAAAACCTTCACGTAGACTCCGCGTTTCGCGGATCTTTTTCGTGGGGCAGATGAGGTTTCATTCGACTAGTCAAGTTCGTACTGAGTTTACTGACTGTTGCCTACATGCAGCAGGAACGGTGAAATATGCGCAGCTGCAATAAGGGCTCCACGATGGTGTGCAAAGTAAGAAATGTACGGATCAAACAATGTTAAAATATAGGGAAGATGAACATATTTTCCACGAATTATGATGCCCTAAACTGTGGCAGTTGTAGGGGCGGTGAGGTCGGTCCTACACATTGCAAAATGGGATAGTAAAGATGAAAAAATTTCTGCTTTTAGTGAATAAAACTGATCTTATATTTAAGAAAGAAAGACACGGAAAAGAAAGGATGGAAAGACAGAAAAATTGGCCGCGTATCTGCGTGCTTCGCTGCAAATGTCGTGTAAAGACGATAGAAGAGGCGCTGTGTGAGATATGGACGCCATCTGGCAATACGTCGGGAAACATGAGTGCTGTGTTGCGTGCTGGTAGTCCCGGCGCAGCAGCAGGCGAAGACCGGCGGTGACCAACGCGACCGGCGGGGACGCCAGCCAGCCCGAAAACGCGGTTTGGCGCGAAGCGCTGAAGCAGAGAAACGTCCGCACTCAACGAGTACTCTCCACACACTCTTTTATTTACACGTCGCCTGGGTAAAACAGGAACGCCAGAGCGGCGCCCACAACCGGCAGCCTGAAGGCCGCCCACAACGCTGCTTTTTCATTTTTTAAATATTTTTTTTCACCTTCTTGGCCTTCTCAAAACTAAAGTTTTTCAACACCAACCCATGGCATTCGTACAGTGCAATACATAACCGAAACGGAAACACAACAATGAGCTCGTGCGAAGGGCACGGAGGAAGGCAAATTTCAGCGCAGTCGCATTTTCAGCTTTGTTGAAACAGCGCTCACTAGACGACGACGAAGTAAAAGAAGGCACACGACAGGCAGCGCCTGTCCTATGCCTTCTTTTACTTCGTCGTCGTCTAGTGAGCGCTGTTTCAACAAAGATGAACGCATACCAACTCGCTCAAGCTTCCATTCTTATGCATTTTCAGCGCAGCTTAAGAAACTAGGGTCCTTAAAATTACGTATGTATGCATTTTCTATTAAAGGAACACGCCACCTAATACTTACCTAGTGATGTTGCACCTCAAATATGCATGATATTTACTTTTTGATCGACAACGTTCACAAGTATGAACAGCCGTACCAGTTCAAGACGGTTGGCCCTTGGGCAAGTGGTTCAACTTTGGCCGAGTGGCTGAATCGAGGGACGTGCCGACAAACAGAAAGACAGACAGACAGAAAGACAGACCAAAATTTCTGCGTTTAAGTTCCCCAAGAAAGACTATCGTCTTTAAAAGTGTTCACTATAATCTATGTCGGAGCTTCACCGTTTAATGATTCCACGCGGAGAAATGCACGCTCTACAGACAAATTTGCGCGTGATGCAAACATTCACAACACTGAAAGGAGTTCCATATTCTCAAGCCTAATCAGAGCTCTTCATAGCGAATAAAGTCCTTCCGCCCATCAGAGACACATTTAATATCACTATCTAAAAGAAACGGTAGCAAAAGTAACTACCATAAGGATAGTCAGATTATTCTAAGAAAAATGGCTCATCCGAGACACCCTCAAAAGGCTCGAAACCACTGACCACAAGACGTGGGGCCCCCGAGAATAATAGGCGGACAGAAGCATGGGCTAAAAAAAAGAAGCACGCAAACTAGTGCAGGCCTTCTTCATTTGTAGGATCGCGTACACATATCCTTTCTTGTATCTCACAAGGGATGCAATTAATAACACTGGCCTTTTTATTAGGTCAGTATGCAGAGCGGCCCTAGGGTTACTCACATAGGTCAGCAACGACAAGCTCTCGGAAGTCGGTGTACATAACACCGTAGAATAAATAACTAAAGGGCAAAAAGCATCCTGATGATGGAAAATCCCCTGCATTCGACAAGGACATCACGTCCTGAAGCTGCTCATCCTAAAGCCACTAACTGGACCCGCACTGAGGCATAAATTGCCACATGAAATTAGAGCCAAGATAAAAATCCTACCGCTGCAAAAAATCATGGCTAGCCTAAACAAAGGACGTCGACAAGCTCGGCCGGTGGCACTAAAAAGAAGCGCTACAGACAAACCAGAAGCGTATGTGGACGTCAGCCCCGAAGGCGAGAAAAGTTATGTCAGTGGATGGCTATGGACGTACGTTGCCGACAACAACCATTCAGGCCGGCTCCTCTACGGAGGCAGAAGAAACAGCAGTCGCTATTGGCACCACCGTTGACGGCAGGAAATTCATCCTGTCGGATTCAATGCCAGCCTTTAACGCATATGCTGCTGGGTACACAAATACTACGGCTATGCAAAAATTAACACGACCTGAAGAAGAAATCTGGCTCATTTGGCTCCCGGGAAACTGCGCAAATCCGGGAAATGAGGCCGCCCACCAGAGAGCCCAAGGAAACATAAACCGGGCGCTGGTGCGGCCCCTGGAACCAAACCCGAATGACCTGGCGTTCAGCTACGAAGACCTGCTCAGCCGGCAAAGAGAACAAGACAGTTTTATCCACCGCCAGTTGAAGCATTAACCCGGGCCCCAGCAACGACGCTAAGTAGGGCTCAAGCACATTGTATAGTCCGCTCTAGAAATCTGGCCGCAATTATGAAAGATGAGAATCTACATAAATGTATTAACTGTGGCCTAGCACAGGTAGGGCAAGACCACCTATTATGGAGGTGAAGCGGGCAGGTGAAAGCCTCTGCACTCGTACACCGTGGTAATATATTTAATAATATTATCTCGAGCTTTACATGCCAAAACCACGATAATAAGGTGATGACGCACGCTGTAGTGGTAGTGGAGAGCTCCGGGAATTTTGACCTTCTGCTGCTCTTTAAAGTCAATTGACATCGCACAGTACACGGGCCTCTAACCCTTAGCCTCCATCAAAATGCGACCGCCGCGGCCAGGATTGAAGCCGCCACTTTCCAGCCAGCAGCTGAGCCACGTAACCGCTCTACTCCCGAGGTGGACCATGTTGCCAGATTTTCAGTGTTCAAATTTCGGTCTGCGTGGAAGTGTCGTTATATTATCTGCTTATATATTTCTTTTGCCATTTCCAGCATTTCAGCCCTGCCAGCGTTTTTCACAGTATGCATACCTTTTCCTCGAACTCGGCATATGTTTCCCTGGCCTTAGAATTGTATGCCATCTCAACTCCTCCGCTGCCAGGCAAACCTACAAATTCTCCGTGGGTGCAAAAGAGACACTAAAAGGAAGCCTTCAGTGCCACCAAGGCAACTCAGTTTGTCATTTCTAAATTACGTCACGAGTGCGCGTGCTGAGAACATCGCATGGAGCAACTACAGCCTACATGCTTCTAAGACACGATCGCGCAATCTCCCCCTACACTCCGCATTTCGTGGATCTCTTTCGTCATGCCCGAAGCGCATGAAGTTTCACTAAGTCCTAACTGAGCTGACAGTTGCTTACATACCGCATGGACGGTGAAATACGCGCAGCTGCACTGCGGGCTCTATGGTGGTGTACAAATTCAGGCACGCGGCATGGATCACATAGTGCTGAAACACAGCAAAGATGAAAATATTCCTGCAAATAATGTTGCGCTAATTATGTTGCGCAACTGTGGTTGTGGTACCGGCGATGAGTTTGGTTCTACGTACTCCAAAACAATATATATTAAACATATTCAAAAAGTTTCTTTATCTATGTAAATCGGTCGAAGGTGAACGTGTGCAAAGAAATAGAATGCCGTCTGGACATGTCTCCTTCCTTATTTGAAATGTAAGAAAGCAACACTTTTCTGATCAGAAAATTCCCACGGTGATGCCTGTCCACACCACTTAGTGAATGAGGTATAGCAGACAACATTTCTCCCAATATTAACAGAACTCAATGATGTCCGATGGTTTTAACAGCAAGGTTTCAAGAAGCATGCCATAAGTTTCAACCCTTCGTTCTTTTTGTTCTCTATGACAAAACAGGCGCCTTAATTGACGAACACGATAACGTTGACTGATGTGCAGATACAAGTAGAGTTTTTTTTAATTCATTCAGGCTAACACTGAAAATTCTGATATTTATACTGTTCCATATATGGTTATAAAGGTATGTACACAGTGTTAAGATATTAGCTTTAGAACTGACAAAGCTTTCTTAATTTCGCTCTTAATTATCCTATATCTTATCTATCATCCTTACACTGTTGTTTGTTAGGTAAAGGAGTGCTACGCATGGTTATAAGATTGGCTTGATAACACCTATGGTCTGGTTTTATCAAAATTTAAAGCTCTCAGTAGCTTTAATTGCTGTAGCGTGCTCTCGCCACTATAGCTATTTTCACGAGGTTGTGAGGGTGAAGAAGCAAGCAGTCAAATCTTTAAAGGTCGAGCTATTTATTGGGTCAAACATATCCCCAGCAAGAGGGAGACTCACAGTACAACACTCGCAGTACAACCATAGCGGCGAGCACAGTCGCCGGTCGTCGATAACTTGATCTTTGGTGAAACACGTCGGCTTTTATGGACCAGGTCGTTACTATTCTCGCGCCCACGTTTAGACCAAGCGCCCATAATCTTGACCCAGCTATCATCAGCCGGCGCGGCCAGCGCTAGCGGCCGCGAGCCTGGCTACGTTATAACTGATTGTGAACCAGCACTTGCAGCACAACCGGCATGCGATAAGGACAGAACAGGCATAATCGTGCTCGTCCCCCCTCCCCGTTTCATGCCATCAGCAGCCCCCCCCCCCCCCCCCCACGAAAGATGGCTGCCGTCTGCAGGCGATTAACTTTCTGGTCTATACATGCACGATTGTAGATTCTAGCGTTGTCGCTGGTGGTCGCGTCAGTTCTACAATTAAGTCAGTCACGTGCATCATGCGTATAATCTGATCGAACCATTCAAAAACGCTCAGAAAGATTCCACTGAATTTAGGTGGGTCCTGACAGCAGTCGAATGCGCTTAGTGATAGTACGCGTTAGTTTAACCAGGGACATCTCGTCACAATATAAAAACAAGAATGCCCATCAATATTGCGACCTTTCTCGGGGAGGATAAATCTATGAGCTAGCTATAGTCATAATTAGAGGTGTCTTCGAATCTAATAAAATATTTGTTGCATGTTGGTACGTAAAACGTTTACCGTTGTCTCGCAGTATTTTAGATGCGAAGTATCTTAAGGCGGAGCTCAATCCGGTGGTGGTGGTGTGCGGCGTGACCACCCTTACTGCGCATGCGCATACCCTCTCCACACACCTCCTCTCCACTCCCCCTCTCACCTCCTCTCTCCACTTTCCCTCTCCCCTCCCCCTCTCCCCTCCCCCTTTCCACTCTTCCTCTGAAACGCGGGCTAGACATGCCGAAATTCTCTCCTGCGCAACGCCGCGGTGAGCTCGAGCGCATGCGCGTTCCCTCCCCTTCTCTCTCCTCTCCTACGCTGCCCCCCTCTCGCCCGCCTGTCGACCGCGTTCCCCGCTCGCCCTGTGAGAATTAACGGCCAGGCTAGATGGAAGATACGACGCGCGCAGCGTCCCTCTTCGCGTTCCACGACGCGAGGTCGGTAGCATGCCCAACGATAGCCAACGGAACGCGATCGTGCAAGTGCTCCGGCTTCGCATCGCCTCATGGTCCCCTTTAGCGGGAGATGGTGTAATATTTTTTATATGCACGTGCATAATTATTACGTTACTTTTTGTGTACAGCTGATGTGTTTAGTACGGCGCTGATGTACTACCGGTTAGTGTGTTTTGTGACTACCGGGCGATGAGCGACGGTTCCCAAATATGAAAAGCCGAGCGATCACGCGATTTCGACCACGCGATACATCACGCGAACGGCCCGTTTCGTCGCTTGTCGCTGTGGCGTGCATTTTGGCGCATATTGGGTTTGGCCTTTACTCGTAACTACTCTACGCGATATCTGGCATCACGCAAGAAGAGTGGATGTGACTCGCCGGCTGCCTCGCGTTCCGTTTCTCCTCCGCCAGCCAAGCCCGGTAAAAAGGACAATAAAAAAAATTCCCTGCATTCTGTGAAAAAATCGCTCGATATAGAAATGCATGACCTGCTCGTTCAAATGTCGTTCAAAAAGCCGGGCCGGGCCGCGCCGGGATGGGTCCGGGATTGTGTTTTCGTACGTCAGGCCGGGCCGGGCAGGCTCGCAGCCCTTTGCCGTCGGGCTCGGGTGGGCCTTCGACAAAGTCAGGTGGCCCGGGCCGGGCTCGGGCTCGGAAATACGGCCCGTGCACAGCTCTAGTCATAATAAAAAGAACTTAATAGGTCCAATCTTTTCGATCCTTGATGTCCCACGTGGCGCTGCGAAAAAAAAAGAAGGATTATGAATGCGCTTCCGGGCTCCTACCTTTCTTGGTTTCTCATGTACTTGCACGCTGTTTCATTCAAATAGGTCTTATATCCTATACGATGAAGACAAAGCTTCCGTCAGCAGCCGTTGTTCTTCTGCGATTATTGCGTCATTATTCTTCGTCATACAGACGGTGTATGTGCATTTGGATTCCCTCAAGACAGTGACAAGCAGAACAACATATATCGACGCTGATGCTATACCAGTGAATGCTATCCATTACAAGCAGTGTTGTAGGCGTTACTGAAAAAAAGTAACTAAATACGTTACCCGTTACACTATAAAAAAAGCAACGCGTTACCGCCCTACGTTACCTACAAAAAATGTAACGCGTTACCGTTACCGTTACCGAAAAAAAAGTAACGGACGTTACCTCTGCCGTTACTCCGCAATCATAAATTATAATCGATGTTTCTTTGCTGCACGAACCCACAATAACAATAATTTAAACCTGAAATTTATGTTTCACATAAAACTTCTAACCCAAACAACCAATATACCCAAAATTCTGATCTAACGAGTATTACTTGCACAAATGTATCGGACCTCAAAGTTGCCTTTAGAGTTACGTATGATGGCTTCTGACTCTGACACATGGTGAAGCCGTTTTTGTCAATGTGACATTATACAGAATATGAGATTCAATCATCCACGCTATTCGCAAAGAAAGCATCCATGAAATCTCAAGAAATTTACAATAATTCGGATGGCGTGCTTCTGCTAGAAAATAGATGCGCGAATTTTGTAGTAATAAAGAAATGCTTAAACGGGCCAGTTACGTAAAAAAATATCTGTGCATAAACATTTTTTGTTCACTTTAACCTGTATAATTACCGCAAAAATTGCGAGCGTTTATGTGAGGGCGTTCAAGATCAGCCTCACTCGCTCAGGAGTTCAATAACCAGAAACTTCCCTGCAGTTGCAGATAGAAAAAGCAAAATTTATTTTTAAAACAAAGTTGGTAAGCCTTATCAACTTTGTAGCTACTATAAAATGTCGCATATTTAGACATTTTTCAAAAACAGTTTCCTTAGCTCTACAGGTTTCAACAATGTTACTTTACTCTTTGTTGCGCATACATTTCATACACAAAATATCTTCTTTGTAACGATAATATTTGTGTTTTACAACGTCGTGAACTTTCGAGAACGACAGGTAATGAAATTGGTCCCGCCGCATTGAATATGTTTGATAGTTTTCCCTCGTAAATTATGCAATTAATAAGGAAATTAAGTTCCTTTTCGGGCTACTGGCATGGGACATGCATAAAGTATAAAATAATCAAACTTAAAATATTTATTTTCGGATCCGTGTCGATCTCTCGTGGATTCACCCGTGTGCAATAACCACGATTAGTACACTAACTGCGGAAATGTCTGCCGTGTAGCTACCTGTAACCGTGGTTAGCCGTAACCGTAGTTAGCTTAACCGCGGTTAAGGCTGTTCGTATGACAGCTATATTAAGGTAGTGAGTAAAAAAAAAAGATTTTTTTGCGTTACAAGAAAAAGTTCTACGTTTCGCGTCCCGCTCGCTCTCTTTTTCAGGGTTTTCTTCCAGCCGGGGGTCACGCCAATTCTCCTCAATAAGGCAGAATCTTGATCGGCAGCGCACCTGTAGACCGGTTGACGTTACCGGCTGTCGCCTGGATCGGCCAGAATTCCACAGAAAGCCGCTTAAGTCGACGACGTGGGATTTGTCGAATTCGATGCGGTGGTCGTTTACCATGCTATGCTCAGCGAGTGTACTCCTTTGTCACGCGAACTTGCGGGCATCGTTTTTATGTTGTCACAGCCTTTCGGGGGAGTTCTTTGTTTCCCCCACGTACAAAATTTCACGATCAGCACGTGGTATGGAGTAAACCAGCCCCTGCGCTTTCTCTTCGGCCGGCCTGTCATTTGGGCACGAAAAGGCGCAGGTAGCAGTTGTGTTGTTGTCTCCCTTACGTCCCTGTTTGTAAGCGCTCAATATGTTTTCGACCACCTGCTACATCCACTTCCACGAGAAGCATGTCCGTACAGTTTCTCATGGCGAATTATGCGGCTTTCGTCAAGCTTTGTGTGGCGATGGCCCAAACCTCCACACAAGGAGTCGACGCGTCTTGAGAAATTGGTCCCCACAATTTCCACAAAAAAGAAAAGCGATTCCGCCCGCGCTTTCTTGGTCAATGCCTAGCAGGCCGACAGCAGTTCGACGCTGCGACAAAAGAATTTGTCGGGGCGAGCTCTGAGAAAACTGCACCCCCAGGATGAAAAAATAACGAGTAACATGACACCGCACGTTACCGAAAAATGTTAACGTAAGTACGTTACCCGTTACAGTTTCTGAATTGTAACGGGTACGTTACTATGTTACCGAAAAAAGTAACGCGTTACCGGTAACGCCGTTATATGTAACACGTTACCGCCAACACTGATTACAAGCTTATTTCCGCTTCCGTATCATTTCTAAGCTGCGAACAGGAGGTGAACTCCTGATGGTATAGGGATATATAGTCACTGTATTTATGTAAAGCGCGTTATTATCACTAGTAGAACTCTACGGGCTGAATAAATAAAACACTCACGAGAATACGTGTTTCTTACCTAGGCTGCAGGTATATCAGGATTTGTTTGGTAAATGCCCACTTCCTGGCGGGATGCCTAAACCCCTATAACTGTAGATCGTACTCCTGGTTCCCTGATGATTAAGAAGTGCATCGCTGGAATATATCCGAACAAACTAGAGCAAACATAGGATCGAGTAACTAACCAACCAAGAATGGTTGAGCTTTGTCGTCCACCCAACCTATTTACTCTCTGTGGGAGGATGTAGCACCGGAAATGAATAATTCAAACCTTTGCTTCCTTTTTCGAGCTACGATCTACAAATCTAGGTAGAAAGAGCACAGCCATCTACGGAAATTGAAAAGCTGCCGACAGAGATGGGCTATACGCTGTGTTGACTGTGGATATATCGATGGCGTAGCTATAAAACGGCTCGAATTCTCGAAGTGAAATACGCAAGATAGGAAGCAAAAATTGGTGCAAAGAAAACAGTGATAGGCAGGCCTGAAAGATTTTCTGAATGACTGTTATTAATCATAACTAAAATCAGCAACGTGTATGGTTAGTCCTCGCCGTGATCGATAGGTGATACCTCCGCTTTTAGTGAAAGGAAATCGATCCTATATTTTAGAAAGCGAGAAAGAACGAAACGAAAAAGAAAGTGTGACGGAAAGAAAGAACGATGTTCACTAGGATATATGTCGGAGCTTCGGCGTACCGTGACTCTACATGCAGAAACGCACGATGTACAAGGAAATCTCCGTGCAATACATTGGCGCAGTGGGCTTCGCAAGATGTTTATTCTCTCTTTTGCAACATCTAAACTGTTTCCAAACTACATGTAACATTCCGACAGTAAATATAGAGAGACTCCCGGCGCATTTCTGCCGTCACTGTCCGCATCGCCGCGAGATTGCGCATACAGTCGAAATCGATAACGCAGACCCGCGCATCGTATGCTCTGTGTTCTGGTGAAAGCGGTTGAGGTCGGCCGATGATAGTGGCTCAAGCGGAGAGGAGACGCGTCGAAAGGTGCATAGAAGGGTACCGGATAAAGTGGTGCTTGGCGGCGTCAGCAACTTCGTACCTACGGGTCGTGGTGACCCGCGGTCCCACGTCACGTACCTGAGAGTGATAAGCAGACGACTTACACCTTTGTACGTGTTGTGTTGTCGCGGCAAAGTTGGCGTTGAAGGTACAGTGCTCACGGATTGAAACAAGACATTTAAGGACTAAGTAACGCACATAATTTCCTTTCCACAGTCTTCAGTTCAGGTCTTATTTCGACTCGAAGGTGTAGATCAGAGCCAGCATTATGTTTAGAGACGAGATTCGTCGCGACATGACATGTTCATCTCGAGCAATTGCACGTACCAGTTGCTATACGAAAAACAATTCGATATCGCGTTTGAATCCGTGAGCACTGTACATACACTGTAAACAAAAATTAGCCGAGATGGGAGCTTTTCCAGCACATGAGCCCCCAAAACCCCCATGCCCCAATCATTTACTCCGTGGTAGCGGAGTGAAGTCGGCACATGTCGTCGAAAAACGCCCCGTGCTTAATGAGGGAGTTTATGAACGACATGACCTTGTTAAACTCCCCACGGAGTTTTAGGTCACGTGGTTAGAAACTCCCTATAGGAGGTTTAAAAAGTATTTTTGGTCGTGACGTGCGCGCCGTGGTTAAAAACTCCCTATGGGAGTTTTAAAACCCATTTTTGGTCGTGACGTGCGTGCGTGTGTGAATGTGCGTGTAGCACGCCGGTGTGAAGCTCCAGTGCCTTGTGTGGGTCGCCGTGTGAGCATTTGTCGACAGACAACGAAGTTATCAGTGCAGCGAGGATTTGCAACGGCCGGTTGGTTTGTGTAGACGTGTAGGACTATTTCTCCACTGAACCGTTCTGGTCAGAGACAAGTTCAACTCGCGCCAGCGTCCGACCGCGAACACATCGAGCTGGCTGTCCCGTGTTTATTCTCCCGTCAAGCGGCAATGCCCATGCACACGAGTGCAAGCCTCCGACACGCCACGGATACCTCGCTTCAACGTGCCGAGTTACGAAGAAGTGCGAAGAATAATTTCATCGGTAACAAAAGTAAGCTGTTGCGATCGTCAGCGGGCTGTTTCTGGAGTTTCACCGGCTAAAACTTCGAAGCAGTAAGAAGTAGGCTTCGCTACGTCGTCGGCATCAAGCCGGCCGGCGACGCGCTCGCTCCGACCACCGGCAACGCTTGCTTCTCGGAGTGTCACCGAAACGATGTTTCACCGGCTGCAACTTCTAAGCGGTAAGAAGGCTTCGCTACGTCGTCGGTACCAAGCCGGCGACGTAGCGAAGTCGCACCGCCACACCGGTCGCCGTGGTGAGTTCTACGAGCTCGCACCGGTCACCGGTGAAGCAAAGAATATGTTTCACAGAAAATAAAAGCTGCTGGAATGAATAAGCTTAAATTGTCTCTTTTGCGCCATGCAACCACCGCTGTCAAACGTCTAGCGAGAAGGCGAGCGCCGATACGAGACAGATTGAACCAACGTGCGACCGCCGATGTACTGCGAGCAACAGGAACCGCGACTACGAGCCGTCTCGTTCGTTGTAAGTGCATCGCTCCGTAGCTTAACGTGGACAGCGGACTCGGATAGCGGCAGTGTGTGTGTAAAAAAAACGGCGACGAAAACTGTACAGCAGCAAGTATTTTGTGATCGCGAGCTGTCGTTCATCGTATAGCCGTACCGTACTCCTGGGAGAGGCCTAGCGACTCCGTCGGCCACAACGCGGTATATACCGGCGGGGCGACGCATTTCTTCGCCGGTGTTGCTCGTGAATGTGTGCCGCTGAAGCGTTCGTGCACGGCCGCTCGTGGTTCGTGTACGATTATGTGCATTTTACAGACTCACGCACAGTACTGCTAGGGCGGATACATCCCAAGCGACAGAGTGCCAGCTGATAATCAAAATTCGCTAATTAAGAAGGCGTTGAATGTTAGGCGGGTTTATAGTAAAAGATAGGTGTGCCTCAGTGGTATCTATAAGCTCATGACAAATTTACACGTACGCCATGAATGTTTGTTGCTTAATTTCGGAGAAAGAAGTGTCCCATCTGAGCCACATTGGAGGTCAAGATGTGGTGCCTATATATACTCGGTGACCAAAGTTTGGTTGTGAAGCGCTGGTGGTGAGTAGTTGTCAGTGTGAGTGTTGTATTACTTTGCGAACGTTGTGTGCATGTTTGTGTACGTGTGATCCAGTTTGCGTGTTTCGATGCTAATTTAATTAAAGAGCGAAAAGCATTTTTTTCTTTTTGATGGTTATAAAAATTTACTCCCATATTTACCTGGAAAAGCTCCCCTATGGATGTAAACAAAAACTCCCCTCTGTCCATCCAAAAACCCCGTCCTGTTGGGGAGTAAATTTTTTACTCCGTCCGGACGGTGTTTTTAAAACCCCCATCAGGGCGTGCGCTAGAGGACAAGACATTTACTCCCATCTCGGCTTATTTTTGCTAACAGTGTATAGTAAGAAGGTCGCTTCGCTCGCTTCAGCGGCAGCGCTTTATCACGGCAGCGTTTTGTAGAGTTACACCAGGTGACATGCTCAAAAGGGTGCTACTAGCATGACGTCGTATAGTATTCCGCTTTGTTGCTATCGCATTGACTGCAAGGTCAAATTATATCGGTCGCGGAACTTGGAACGAAAAGTGGTCGAAAAGGTATTGTCTCAGACATCAACTCCCGCCGTACGATTGAAGCGCGGCTAGATGAGGAGGAGACCAATAACGCAAAACAAAAACTCAACTGAATTTTTTTTCGAATGCTCTGAATTTCATGTATGCCAATAGAAATTTACTTAAGGGCTTAAATGACACTTGGCTAAATAGTTGATTGCCTCATTGTTTTTTGGTCAAGCGCCATAAAGGGGAGGGGGGGGGGAGGGGCGTATGCAGGCAGTCTGCTATGTGGGCTTGTGATATAGTCCGGCGCATTGTCGGGTCAGTGGGACATCGCTCCCATTTGCGCGGTTGTTTCGTGCGTACCTTGATGCCTTCGGGTAGTATGCGAGGTATTATTGGTCAGCTGCCAGCTCGTAAAAAGATCACGTGCTACGTGACGCCAAAAAGGCAGAGAAAGAGTGTTCCACACTCGCCGCCATGGCTGCGATCGGCGCTGATTAACACACCTAGGTTTAAATGCACATATATACCCTGTTAAGTGAATGGGGGGATGACCGCCGCCGTAGCTCAGTGGTACAGCATCGGACGCGTTATTCGAAGGTCGCAGGTTCGGTCCCTGCCGCGGGCAAGTTATCTTTCCGTCCACTTTACTTTCTTGACATTTATATTTCAATAATTAAAAATAACATCTCCTATACTTTCCTTGGCATTAATGTCTGTTAGTTCTCAATAATATTGTGTCTCGCAGGGAGAGAAATGTTAATCGGAGATGTGGAAAGACGAGCCGGTGACAAAGGAAGGTGCGAAACAAACAAGAACCGCGCTTTGATAATTCCGCTGGCGTTTGCTGTAGCCTCCTGTACAACTGCAACACCACAGCTAAATTTCGACCTCTGGGTGGTCGAGGGGCCCTTTAAAACATTTGACGGTCGCTTAGTCTTGCCACGTACGGCGCGCCGGCATGACCGTCTGCGCGTGCGCTTCAGGCAAGCGACAGGCTGAATCTAATTATCCAGCAGATACAGGTAGACTGCATGCAGGCTGCGAAATCTTAAGCAAATGCAAAGTTGCCTGCTGAAACACCGGAGCAAATGGAGGTCGGGTTAGCACGTTATAGAGAAGCTACATTTATCGCCGACGCTAAATACTTCACACACCATAACACCGTCTTCGTCAGCATTCTAGATACACAGAGAGACACACGATCATACTTCCAATAATGCCTAACTTTAATTAAACACTGTGTGCATAGTCTTTGCACAACCTATTCAAACATCCTAACCGTTCACTCGCGATAACTTGGTTTACAAGAGTTAAGCTCCGCTACTTTTTTTTCCGACAGTGAGAAATTGACTCTTCCTCTGCCGCGCGTCTCTCTCGAACTAGCGTGCAAACACACAAACGTGCAGAGGCGCGTTAAAGTTACATCCATGAACGCCAAGTAGACGAATAAACTTTGTCTAAAACAAATGTTCTAAGGGTAGCATCGTGCTGAATTACCTTGAGGTACTTAGTCCTTTTATCTATCTCTGTCGATGGGCAATTGCTTCTTTGCAATGGGGCGCGCATCAGTCCACGTGGTTTATATTTCGTGAAAAGCGGTTCCGGGTGCTTTCCTTAGCACGTTTGGGAGGTTTACTTATAGTTCTGAATTAATCTGATAGCCGCTCGGCTTGTACAAAAATTTTATATTGCGAAAGGGAAGCTAAAACATGACTTACAAACTATTTTTGATTAGGTAATGACACCTGCGCTCGCTGTAAAGAACTGTCTAATTTTACTTTAAGTCTGTTCTAAGCTCCTCAACCCTGAATATTGCACGATAAAATTAGATGGGTGCATGCGCGGAAGTTGAGGGAGATTGGAATATTCGACTACAATAATATCTTGCTTTCCTGTCTTTAAAATCTGCCCTGTCAGAGTGTGGCTTAGTTCAGGAACTTTACTGCGCACAAACGCAAGCTCCCGTAGATTTCAGATCCAAAAAGTAAGCCAGTCATGGTCCAGTCAGAAAAATGTTGCTGACTATAATTAAAAGCTGCATTCCGAGGCCCAAAAGCTTTGGTCTGTTGCATCATTACGCTTTAACTTGCGTCATTTTTGGTGTCGATACTTGCGATACAAAATGGTGTCGACATGTGCGTGTTCTGATATCTTGTAGAAGCCATATTTCTCCGGTGCATCAAGTCTGTCTTGTCAAGCATTTTCTGCGAACAAGCCTTAAAGGGGAACTCCGGTGCATTTTCGACCATATTGAGATAATGCTGTTTTCAAATAGTATTAACAGTCTTGTAACGGCTAGGGTGGTTCATTTTGCTGAGAGACCCGTCCATAATTTTAAATAAGCAATGAACGATGAGTCGAAACCGGAACCGAAATAGGGAGCTGCTTCAGCTCGTAGGCGGTGACGTCACGAGGAGCACTCCCGCCACCGTAGTGGCCGTAGCACACGTGATTCGTCTACCGCGCGGAAACCAAGCAGCGATGTCTTCCGACGCGGAGTCTAGCTATGCCAGCTCGTCCGAACTAACCAGCGATGACTGCAGCGACGAATGCTTCTACCTGAGCGCGGAAGCATCGCCTTTTGCCTTCGTCGCCTCGAAGAAGAAAGCGCGCGCAGCGTCCGTCTGCTGGGCGAGGCGGGCCGGGGTACCAGGGGTACGTAGACAAGATACGTCACGTACACAGGGTGGCCCGCACTTAAAGGCGTGATTCCATAATTGGCGACCAATTTTAAAATTCGTTTTCTAAAAAACTAAATGACTTACGGTTGTATAATTTGGCACATATCATCAGGGTACCGCAGAGAACATATGCTGAAAGTTTAATTGAAATCGGTGAATATCGAAAAATCCCCGGAGTTCCCCTTTAAGTATTTGCCTCATACTTGAAGCAAATTTATTCAACGAGAACTAAAGAGAAGCATTCCTTAGGTATAATTCAAGACTTATTTTCTACTAGATACTCTATAGAGGGGGCACAGTAGCGGGATGGAAATGTCATTTTGCCAGTTTGCAACGTATAGTGAAAAATTAAAAATCTTACTCGACCTAAATCTCACGGTTAAAGGGACTGTCTACCGCTCTGAAAACATTTTTCTGATTGTGGCGAAAATGACAAGATCGTTCGTCACATCGGCGGCAACAAGCATGCTTTTGCCCCATAAAAAGGAATTATAGTTTTAATTTGATGTTGAAAATTGTGAAAGAATGACCGCTAGCGTCACCCAACAGCGATGTGGTCAGTGTACTGGTAGCACAAGAAGTCCTCGCAGGTAGACTTATTTTGCTTAAAAACAAACATGTATAACTTGAAACTGTATTGTACGCACTTGAGGCAGCTGTCGGTTGCGTCAGAAAGTAATTTCTTGCTTCTTTTTTCTCGCGCATCCAAAAAGCGCCCGGTGGCGCGGCTTGCAGCGCCATCTTCAATTTCGTCTGCTTCAACTCATGCGCTATGTCATGCGGCCCTCCGCGCTTGTCGTACCGTGCGGCTGTATTGTGGTTAGGATGTCTCACATGTGCTGCGCTGTAAGGCGTGCATTTATCGTCTTTTTTTTTTTTGACGAATCAACTTGGCTTGCATTGTGGAAGCAGTGCTAAAATAAACGCATAGACTGCGATTATAGCAAAACAAGTGTTCTGCAATCGTATAATAAGGCTTCATATAATCGCTAGCGCGCTGAAAACGACTGTTACATTCATTACATTAGTGTTCAGAGAAAATAAAGTAATCCTACTGAAATCACATGTGTTTTCGGTTTTAACTTTTACCGGCACTACAATCGTCATCACGTCCACCAACCAGTGTTGTGGGCATGTTTCACGCCAATGGAAGAAGACCGAACGCAGATCGAAAAAATTCTGTTTTAAAATTTTCTTCTCACTTTCCAAAGAAACCGCTGCAAGTTTGGACACTTCAGACTGTACGCTTTCTATTGGGGTACACAACAGAAAAGCGATGAAGGACGTTAGACCGTCCCTTTAAGTGCGTCTTACGGCGCTAGCCCCTAGTGTTTGCGAACTTTTGGTTCAGTTTGGTTCACTTGGGTAGTTGCGTGACGATCGTTTATTACCAGTGTCCTTGATTGCTCTGTATCCTTTATTATGTGTATACTTTCTCTACCATATCCAGTTTCCAGCACAGGACGAAGCTTTTTTTTTTTTAAAGAAGTGTCCCTTAAAGCCTGTATTGGTTATATTTCTGCGCTGACAATTTTTCACTTGCTAACGATTACTACACAGCTATCGCTCATTGAAAACCAATATTTTCATTTTAGTGTCTCAGCGAACGTTGTCTGTGATTTTGTTGCCAAATGATCCCCAAATAATTACATTACCCCCGGAATTAAATAGCACCGCACATTATGGAACGCCCCTTAGTCACAGCGTTCACGTTGCACTTCACGCTACAAGGGATGATGAACAAACTTTATTTAATCGGCAGCGTGATCCCCCCTCACCCTTTCAGAGGAGGGGGGACCTAACCAAGACTTTCGCGCTGTAATATTTTTTCCATAAGAATTATTGCGCAAGTCGTCTCAGTTCATGGTTGGACTTTTCAATATTGATAGTGCTTTCTCAATTTTTTTTTCGTTTTTCTTGCTTTTACAAAAGAAGTCATATATGGGTCGCTTTAGAAATACATATAGGGTGAGCGTATCGCGGAATTTCCTCATTGAAAGTGTCTAGTTAGCAATACGCTATGCATTTTTATTGTATTCACCGGTTTAGTCGATTAGTTAGGATATACATGTCCTAATTAACTTCAACTTCAGGTCATTTTAAATAGGGTAGCCTTTAAATCTGCGCATCTCAATGAGTGCCTCCCACACAGAGACGCCTACTATAGCCGCGCTGAGCGAAATTTTCCTGCTTATGCCCAGCCATTTCGGTCCAGTTCCGACGGTATAAATACGAAATCGTGAACTACTTAAATCTGCTTAAATGTTTCAGCGCTCCATATAATCATTAGCATGATACTGGAACAATCCGTATCGGTACTACCAACAAACCAAATTTTCATTCAACCGGTTCACGAGGGCATAACTATTAACGGTCACAACAAGCAGATACAGGTAATGCAGTGTTGATACATCACATGGAACAACTTCGCTTCATTTTCCGCGGGTTTCCTACGCACGGAATTACATCAATGCGTATCGATTCACCGCGTGCGAAATGGAGGTATACTGGAGGCGCTTTACAGTGCCTCCTAGCGTCTTTATACAGAATCACCATCCTGTTTGCATGTGTCTTCTTGTCTTGACGTGAATCGTAAAGAATTTTTGCCCGCTTGCATTGTCCGCGGGTATACATTATTCATAAAGCCCTAGCACTCCTTCTAACACGTCCACCGCAGAGATCCTACTCCATCGACACATATGCATGCAACGTATAAGTACCACTAGTGCTGATACGGAACTGCTGGGCAAGACTCCTTAGCAAAAGTAGGACGCTGTGTCTTTATATTGCCGAATAAATGTGTGACAATTCAAACTTTGCGTTACCAAAAAGTATATTTTTCTCGCTCTTTAACGCACTGTTTGTTTCTGGTCTTTTGCATCGGTCTTTTGCATACGCAAAATATTGGCCACTGTTAGCACTGTGTATACCGAACGTTTAAGTTCCTTTGATTTTTCTTTCTCATTTCTAGGGAGGAAGGATGATTGAAGAGGCAGCCATAGTTTTTATGTCCTACGCTCGACTGTAAAACTGGGGGAAGACTGCTTGCGTCACCACATCCTTAAAGTATATAACGCGTACGCCGAATATTTCATTAAAATAGGTTCCGACGCAATAGCATGTGCTACATACGTTGAATGAAGAGGATAGCAACTGAGCCGTTACTAACCCGTCCGCAGAAATGTGTCGTGCCAAAAGGTAACAGTTTCGCTTCAAAGGCGGAGCACTGATAAGTACTACTGCACATAGCACTGTTTTAATTAAAAGGGTTCGTAGTTTACTGCACTAAACCATCACGTACAAACGAACGTGATGTCTGCATGCACAAGCAGACATGGGCGCAACTAACTCAACTCACTCGCTAGACAGATAGATAGCTAGATAGATACATACGGTCGAAGTGCCTTTAACTCGCTTCCAAATACATCACATTTGAATAAATTCCGCGCATATATATATATATATATATATATATATATATATATTACAGTTACTGTTGTACCCAAGCGGAGATGTTGCGTTGGTACTTCTCATGAAATTTTAGATGCGAAGCAGCTTTCGCGCTGGGCTTTGTCCGCAGTTTCATTGGCGACAGTCCCCTTTCTAAAACCTACCATAGCCATCTGTAACATATTGAGCGCGCGCTCGCGCCAAGGAGAAGTCTTCTTCGCCTTGTTCTTCGACCCCCTTGATGATGATACGTGCAGATCAATTTAAGGGCCCGGGCTGCCGTATGATGTCCTAGCTTGGCGTAACGCAGACAAAACCAGGTGTGCTGGCACGCGCTAGCGCGTTCGGGCCTGCGTACGGGGTTGGGTAAGACGCTGTGGCCTCTCCCCCTTACACTCTCTCAGCAGTCACGTGATGGCGTCGGGGAACGATATTCTGCAGACGCGCGAAGAACTCGCGTGGCGTGGTCCAACAAGAGTTCGGGACGAGTAACAGCAACAGCAACTACAGTGAATTCATGGGTGTGCTCCACATGCAAGGACGCGTTAACATCGGGCAAGGTGCCTGTGATGAACGGAACTTTAAGTCAACCCATGCGCTCCTTCGCATTCCCACATGGTTCCCTTTTGTGGGAGATGTTAAATTTTTTTTTTACAACGACAGCGATTTCTTTACCTAAACTTTAAATTCTGCATAGCATTGAGAATTTTCTAGCGTACCTTTGAGGCCCGGTGGCTGTCGCAGCATAGCCTCAGAAACGTTTGGGGCACATAAAATCAATACCACCGATTAACGTATGCAAACATCACGCTCAGAAAGGCCCCGACAGCTTTTTTGTTCACATTTGTTTCAAGAAAAAAAATCCGTTGCCAACAAAAAAAAAACAGGAATAAAATGCATACACAGACACAAATACTCCGAACTATTTTCCTAGTGCGAAAAATTTTGCCGAAGGTTGCGCTGCACTGGCTGTAGATATCCCTGCGGTATGTGTGTCGGTGGCCGTGTAATAGAGACGCTGCCCGTATGGGAATCTTTCCGTTTTGTTTTTCGCGGGGAACGACTGTTTCCGAGAACTTGAGATTACTGTGCTTACGCCTGGACAGCTCGAAAAGCCCGGAAGCTTTGCTGATGTGAAGGCCACGGGGTGGCTATTAGTTTACGATTGTTTGATACACCTTCATTTCCAGCGTCACGTTATTACGGATACCATCCGTCTACTTTCTTTTATCTTTTTTTTTTCTGCGCTCACGTCTTAGCGCCACACAGACCTTACAGTTTCCTTTTGTTAGAGGCGGGCCACTTCACTCTGAAACTCGTGGCTTGTTTGCCGATGCCTCTTCCGAGCTCCGTTGTGTATTGCAGCTGTTTTCGATGGCGTCGCTTAACTTGCGCTCATTTCAACAGCATAAAGTGACACATTTCACAAAATATTGGTAATACCCCTGTCACACGGGCCCCGGCATCCACGGAGACGCGATCCGTGTCACGCAGTCTCCCTTACGCCAAGGTAGTTAAACGAAGCGTTTTGCAAAGGGAGGGCGGCGATCTCCATTAGCGGCGGCATGGAGTACTCTCATCCTCAGTAATCTGTAGGTACGGAAAACTGCAAACAGAAAACAGCTGCGGTCAACAGAAAATTAATTTTATCAACATTAAAATTTTGTTGACTGAAATCCATTCATTAACATGCGTTTAACAAAAAAAAAAACGCTTACAAGTGCGCATGCCCTATACACCATGTCTCGCGAAAAACCGCCGTGCCGCCATTTCGAGTAAGTGTCTCCCAGTCTGTGCTCACCGTTGTGATTACGTCCGTGCATCTCGTTCCGTTCTTACTCCGGTGCTTTTTATTCACCTTCCACATTACCAGAAGTCATAAGAGGGAGTGACGCGGGTTCTTCGTTCTTCGTCGACCCCGGCGGTCGTACTGGCAGCACACGCGAGCTGTTGTGGCAGACATCCGTAGCAAGGGCTTTGTGGACTGAACATGAGACCTGTGCTCACCCGATATTTGAATGGACAACGCGATCTAGGTGGTAGCACAGCTCCAAAGAAGCCGATGACAACTTGCAGTGTGTTTCGCAATCAGCGCACTCAAAGAAAAGGCGTACCAAAACAAACGTACAGTGTTGTCAGCACTCCAGTCAACACTACTGCAAACATGCTTGCAGAGATACGTAGTTGTGATAAATGCCAAAAAAAATCCTTTTTTTTATTTCGATTGCAATAACATACATTTTTATAACCATAAGTACGAATGAGAATGTCTTCAATGTGATTAGACGTGAAATCTTGCACGCAGATGTAGGCGCAGCAGCGCCTAACGGACCCCTTGCAGTTTCTGCCCAAACCTCGTAAAATTGCCATGTGACATGGCCACAACTCCTTCTCCATCTAACTCCTTAATGGGGTTTTACAATTACGTAGTTTAAGGGACTTCGCTGTGACCATGTGTCAGAGGTACAAGATGGTGGTGGGTCGTTTGTTAGCAAAAACAAAAAGATTACGAGGGTTGTGCTGACCAGCTCTCGTTCATTTCTTTTTGTTCCCAAGCGAATCTATCGCAGATGAAATCAGAATTTCGAAGGATTAGGGCTGAATGATATATAATGTTGTTAAATGCCCTTACCAGATAATCATAAAATAAGAGCAAGACTGTTTCAACATTGCTGTCCGCAATGCAACATTGCGTATAATGATGTTTATGCAAGATTTTGAATGTTGCATGACACAGGGGTGCTATGCAGGATGGCCCGAGCTTTTCGTGAGCACGAATGTGCACCGAGCTCGCACTGCGGCGGTCATGACAGGAAGACAGTGCGGAGCCCGCGACAACAGGGTTGAGAAAAACGGCTACAAGAGCGTGCATGGCATCACAAACCCATGTGCGGCATTTGCGGCTTTTTAGGGGCGAATCTCCTTAAAGCGGCACCCGTTCGTCCCTCGTAGTGCGTAACCAGTCGTAACGCTAGTACCAGATCTTGACCTCCAAGGTGGTGCCGGTGGGAGATTTCTCCTCTGCGTTGTTGAACAATAAAAAATTCGCAGCGTGCGCGTTAACTAAAAGCCGAATTCTTCTGTCTCTCTTTCCCCATTAGCAGCCATTGGCATGTTCCAGTAGGAAACGTTAGTAGAAGTAGAAGTGTAAGTGTTAGCTAAAAGCCGACTTCTTCTATCTCTCATTCCCATTAGCAGCCATTGTTTACCTCCAAGGTAGTGCCTGGTGAGATTTCTCCTGTGCGTGATTAAACAATAAAAATTTTGTTCAGAACGCCGTTGATTGATGAAATAAACCAACGAAAGACGCCAGATGTTTTCTAAAAGCAAAACGAAAGAACGCCAGATGTTTCTAAAGCAAAACGAAAAGACGCCAGCTGCTTAACGAAAGACGCCAGGTGTTTTCTAAAGCAATGGTTTTCTAAACAATGATAATTCACAGCGTACATGTAAAATTAAAGTGAGCTGCAAGTCGTCATAACTCATCGAACCTTTAGTATAAATGCGCCCGATCTCACGTCGGTGATGATGTACTGGACAGAATTCACGGAAGATTCACGGTTTACCGATGAACCTCCGCACCTTCGCCCACTCATCATCATTCACTCCGTGGATATGTGATTTTTTTTTCAAAGGAACACCGCGTGCGAACGCATCAATGCCGCTCCTACTCAGTCAGCATTTCAACAGTGCAGCGACGCCAGTGTGACTGCCGCACTATATCTCTGCCATCTAAACCTCGCGCCTCCCAAAGGCACGTTCGTGGGCGGTTCTCCTCTTTCGGGCAAGTTCTTTCGTTTCACGTGCAGCAGGAAAATTCCCACTCTCTAAGGCAATAAGGGCTCACATGCAGCACTCTCGTACAGCTTGTTTCACTTCAATTGAATATTACGTCGATTAATATGTTACGTCAAATATTATAAAGTTACGTCGCAGGTCATAGCTGAATCGTGCCGCTCGCTGGCGTTGCTGCGTGAGTACTCGTTGATTCTGAGAAGGCCCCATTTTAAATCATGGCTGTAATAGTGCCACTGTGACTGTCAAGCATTTCATGTGGTGGACGCTGATTAGCTAATTAGCAGCTTCTTCCAGCTTTTTACGTGACCTATGTCAACAAATTCTGCTGGGTCAGCTCAGTCTGCTTCCGAGTGAAGACCGCGTCAGCTCGAAACACATTTTATTGCTATTACTAAACCCGGTCTTAATTAGTAAGGCAATAATTAAAATTTCATTTAATAGGCATGTGTTAAGTAGAATGGCATGAATAACCATGTCCCTAAGTAGCACAGTCCTAATTAGCATCGCCTTAATTACCATGGTGCTAACTAGAATACTCTTATATTAGCACGACATTAGCGCGGCCGTGACTAATGTCGTTTTAATTAGCATAGGCTTATTAGTTCGACCTTAGCATGAGATGGCTTCGTTGGCGTGGTCTTAATGACGCGATCTTAGCAAGACGTGGCTTAATACGTTCGCTCTTAGCACGACTTGGCTTAATTAGCTTGGTCATCGCACATCGTGGTTTATTTAGCCAGGTTTAGCGCCTAATAAATTAGATAATCAGATGGGCGCACGGATTCAGGTAGCGAGCAGAAGATGAGGACGAAGGGAGCGCGCTCTGGCAGGGCAACGCGCTGGAAGGTATAGGCCGATTAGGATGAACATAATAATGATACGTGTGGCCCGGCGATTATGTCCGGCCGCATACTCTTGAAAGGTGCTCGGTCGGAGCTAATCTCGCAGGCCACGGTACTAATTATTATAAAGAATTCTTAGTGCAGGCATTAACGCTTGAAAATGAATTTAAACAGCCCGTACCTCTAAAAAATATCATTACTAAATATTTCAGACATTTTTCTTGCATGGGTGCACTTCTGCACTCAGCGGAATGACAAACAAATGCAAGAAGATGCGTCTGCTTTGAAGACACCACCCAACTTTGTCGACCGCCCTTGAGGTGACGCTGCGTTCCATCGTAACCAATGGAACGCGGCACGCGCTCAGGGCTGGATTTGACATTTTCGTACTATTAGTCTGTTGGAAAGGGGTGTCGCCAGAGCTCGGAGAGATTCCGAGTTTCGCCAAACTCGGGCCATCCTGCATAGCACTCCAGCTTGGAATTGCACCGCGAGCAATTGTCACGGAATGTCCTTTTCCACTCTCGTCTCCAGGCCATGCACGTTTTAACTTTGGTAGGAGCGCGTGCGCAGGCGGAGGTGGATCATGGAGGGTGTCGGAATTTAACAGAAAGCCTCTTGGTTGCTGAAAAATTCGTCCTCATCCAGGAATCGAACCCGGGACCAACGCTTTTCCGGGGTGGTGGCTCTACCAATTGAGCTAACCAGGAAACTTGCAATTGACAGCGTGAGCAGGAATGCATAGACAACTCGAAGCGCATGAACACAACATAGTGCAAATCGATTCAGCGGAATCCCGCGAGGTGGCGGAAGGGAAACTGACAACAGCCCGTTCGTAGCACGAAGCCACCGAGGGAAAGCCTTACCGATTTGCCTATAAGAAAGCTTCTTAGTTGCCGAAAAATTTGTCCTGGTCCAGGGATCGAACGCGGGACTGACGCCATTCCGGGGTGGTCGCTCAACCAATTGAGCTAAGCGGTTTTGCGAATCCCGCAAGGTGGCGGAATGGTTAAGAAGAGGAAAGAAAAGGGAGTACCACGTACCACGTTCCGTGGAAATCGATGTTATGCGAAGCATGCGCGGGATGGGGACTGTGGCGTATTTTTTCACATTGAGCGAAATGTTACGGAATGACACTAGAGAAATGTCGAAGTGGTATACACACACCCATATGTTGAAGAGTCTGTAGAGCTGGGTTGAACGAGACGGACACGTCTTTTCAGTAACAACGTCTGGTTTATTCTACCCAACAAGAGAGCGGAAAGTAGAGCAAGTGCACACAGTGTGCCGGAAGTGGCAAGAGGGAAAGAGAGGAAAGAAAAGGGGGCTCGCGGTCCGGCACCGACTCGAGGCGCCCCGCAGAGTTTTTACGACCGCGGGGGTGTGCGACGGTGGTGTGCGACAGTTGCGTTACGATGCCAGCAGCAACATGGGTGTTACCAACACCAGACACGGTGGGCTGATATGCAGTGCTTATATTCCTCACTAATGGATAGCGCGAATCCGAACAAGACAAAGAAGGAACACAGATGCGCACGACAGGCGTTACTCGCAACTAAGCTTCATTCAGAAAAGTTTCCCTAGATATACACAGAGCCGAGTGGCACGCGCAGGCGCACTGCACGTACATTACAGTCACAGTTGCAGTTGTTACAGCTGTTATGCTTATGCTTGTCCGTTATGACGGAGAACGCACGCACGCACGGAGAACGAACGCACGCACGCGCACGAACCCGTGTGCATGTGTAGGAACGGTTCTTGACAGTTCTTGAACAAGGTCATCATCATCGTGTCGTTGAGCCCGAGCAGCTGGACCGGGCTTGTTATTCGAATTCGTTCGTGATCGCGGCTACGAGGGGTCTAAGTGCAGTGAAGTGCGAGGTATAGTACAGCTGGTGGAAATCCTGGCTGCCTCTTACGATGAAATGATATATTATGACTCCTGTCCTGGACGTGGCAGCGAAGTATTTTGATGCCCTGTCCACATTCAAGCCGTCCTTCACGCAGTATAAGGAGCAAGCGTTGTTGGGTCTTGATAAATCAATGTTGAAGTCACCGGTAATGATGAGAGGCCTGGTTCTCTCGGCAGATTTTTTGTAGGAAGCATTGATCCCGGTTTCTATTTAATCCACGTGGACGAGTAGATAGTAGTTGAGCATATTCTAGGACTGTTATGTCTTTAGTTTCCTCACTTTCCTTGGATCCGCCGAGGTACTGTAGCGGTTACGGTGCTCGGCTGCTGACCCGAAGGTCGCGTGTTCGACCCTGGCCACGGCGGTCGAATTTTGATGGAGGCAGAATGCTAGTTACCTGCGTACTGTGCGATCTCGGTAAGCGTTAAAGAATACCAGATGGTCCAAATTTCCGGTGCCCTTCGCTACATCGTCTCTCATAATTATATCGTCGTTTTGGGACGTAAAACCCCAACAATTAATAATGTTGTCATTATCACTTTCCTAGCGTGCCAATCTGTGCGTGTGTTAGCGGTTACCGTGTTGGTTGAGACTGTATCACCTGTGGCACATACCCGCAAAACATGAACTCTGCTATGCGGGTATGTGCTACATGTGACTGAGGGAAAGTATTTCATGACGTACGCGACAGGTATTTTGCGTTATTCATGTCATGGGCACTGGATCGTGTTCGCCATACATTGATCTCCTGCTATACGAATTTTGTTATATTATAGATAGATAGATAGATAGATAGATAGATAGATAGATAGATAGATAGATAGATAGATAGATAGATAGATAGATAGATAGATAGATAGATAGATAGATAGATAGATAGATAGATAGATAGATAGATAGATAGATAGATAGATAGATAGATAGATAGATAGATAGAAACGGGTAAAGTGCCTGAGGTTCGCTAACAAATGCTTCGCATTTAAAAGGAAAAGAAAGGGGAACCAACTTGCAGTATGCTGTGTACATGCGCTTCCGAGTTGTCAATTATTGACCATCCCGTTGCCAAGTGATAGCTTCCTGGTTAGCTCAATTGGTAGAGCTACCGCCCCGGAAAGGTGTTTGTCCCGGGTCGATGCCCGGATCAGGAAGAATGTTTCGGCAAATAAAAAAACCTTGCTGTATGAGAAGTCCGTATGATCTTCCGTGTGCAGCTTCGTGCTACGAACCTCGCGGTTATTTCCTTTTCTTAGCAATAGTGCTCTGTTCAAGAATTTGCTTTGTGCAAGCCACCTCGTTAAAACGCTTTTGCGCGCGATGGAATATCGTCGATTCGCCCTTCGTTGGAATGTGAGGATAAAGAAAGTCCTTAAGTAAACCCTTCATCAATGAGAATTGGTCACGCGTTGGCTGTAGAAGCAACCCTTAGATTGACGTGCATTATCTTTTTATTTTGATATGGTCGCTATGAAACGGCCCCCAGAACTCTGCACACAACCAATGTACAGTGTTTTCCAATATTAGAGGGAACACTCGAATGGGCATCATTCATATTGCCGGCCCCCTAACTGTCAGTGTATGTGGAAACATTGGTCGTGCACTGAACGTGTCTGCCGAAAGGATTCAGAGCTATCAAACACCAGCAGTTTATGCAAATCTGTGCCACTATGCATTTGCAAGGAAGCGAGCGAACTTCTGTCCACTCTGCTGCGCCGCCGTCTTGCTCACTTCCTTTCACCTGTTTAGAGAAGTCCTATTTGCTCCAATATTAACTAAAAATCAATCTCCCGCTTACTTAACACTTCCCGCTTACCTAAAGAATGTGTTTCCGAATTGTCGTGAGCCGGCATCTTTACTTACCTCTGTTTAACAGTAAAACAACTGAACATACGAATATAAAGAGAACCAAAAGACAATATAGGCATGAAAGTATAGGGGACGCTATTTCCAGTAATAATAGCACAAATGTGAAGAAATTAGACTGGACAAAAAGACAACTTACCGCCGGCAGGGACCGAACCTGCAGCCTTCGAATAGCGCGTCCGACACTCTACCAATTGAGCTATGGCGGCGTTCGCCCTGCCGTCCACTTTATAGTGTATATCTCTGCATTTAAACAGGGGGCGTTGGTCAGCGCCGCTCTTAGCCGCGATGGCGAGCGTTAAACACTCCTTTTTTCCTGGCGGCTTTTTTTTTTTACAAGCTAGCAGCTGACTAAAAAACTCACAGGGTCCCTTATCCATTCAGACGAGGCGAAGGTAAAAGACATCTGTCTCTTCGTTTTCTTCTCATTCAATTGCACTCATCCTCCCCAGCCACCCTCCAAATGCATTCTGCACTGCCTCCGTGATCGGCATACTATTTACCAAGCTGCGATGCCTTGTGATGACGTCATCATGTGACGTTACGACATGTGACGTCACAGATTTAGGCAATCTGTGACGTCAAGAGGACGTTATCGCGTGATGATGATTTTTTGCATCACTCGTAACCGACGCTGCGGACGCCAATGCCGACGGTCAATTTTCGCGTTTGATGAGGCATCTAAAGCTTTCACCTTAGTAATCCCTCGCACACTACCTGATGACATCATGTGTGCCAGAACAAGACCCTTGCTATGTCGAAAATCAAAGCAGAGAAAAACGAGCCCATAAATTCTATTCCTTTCGTTCAAATTTACGAAGAGTGCTAGGAAACTGATTGACTCAAACAGCTCCTGTATGCTCCTATATCAAATATCCAGGCTTCACCTGCAGTAACGTTTCTATATTCTAGAGATTATACATTACTACGCCGGTTTTCGTGAGTCTCATGTGCAACACATCGCATATAACACGAAAACAATGAAACATTTTCAGCATACGATATTTAAAACAGTCCCTTTGTGTAGGCACACATGAAAGCATGCGAGGCGGCCTCCTAAATACGCCTCCAATTCCGGGGCTTCACTAAGTCTTTCAAAGCACAATTATGCGAGATTGCTTTCAGATACGCTTGTCCCGTTCAGTCGTCGCTGAATAAAACATGAACCGTGTTATATGGTTTTCGACATGCG
The DNA here is from genome assembly GCF_013339695.2 of Rhipicephalus sanguineus. NCBI lineage: Eukaryota > Metazoa > Arthropoda > Arachnida > Ixodida > Ixodidae > Rhipicephalus > Rhipicephalus sanguineus. Next base: position 83,583,540 of record NC_051178.1, read on the forward strand.
TTCTCTTCAAAGAGCGCCCTCGGCGATATGAAGAGCACAGAAAACTCTTTTATTAAGAGATGGGGATATTGCTCGACTAGGCACTCATTATGTTATGCTACGCAAAGAGGATCAAATGGCACACACTGTTTACAAGCACTCTAAAACTTATTAAAATGCACAGGAACCGGCACGTGAACATGAATGCTGAACTGAGAACATGCGTGCCGCAGGAATGATGAGACTTATGGTCCCCATCCTGTGCCGAATATAGGCCCAGTCACGAGAGATGGAAATAATGACCTATTGCAATGCTTTTGATTTACTTACTGAGCGTCGCATGTACAAGTGAAGGGACCACTAAATGGAGGAATGCATAATGAATTGAGATTAGGAGTGGTCGAAACGTTCTGTCGACTTTCTGGCCTTCCTAAGGGATCACGACTGTCGAATGTGCAGCCAACGAAGCTATATGAAATAACCAATGTGATGCAGCGAGAAATCTGTTGTTAGACTTTTTCTTGATAAAAATATTTATTTCAAGACGGAATTCATTAGACGCAAGATAAGGCGGATGCTTTTATCGTAGCAATCTTGGGATACACTTCTCAAAACTGAAGAATATATAATTCACAACACAAATAGAAGGCTCTATTGTCATCTGACGTTCTAGAGAATGTACCGTCATTCTGTACCACTATCAAAATTGTACCGGATGTTTCAAAGAAGATACGAAGCGATTCAAGGAAGCGTGCTTTGCAGAAACGTTGTCTTTTCGCCAACACTTTTTAACGCGATATCGTTAAAGTGCTCGTTTTGCAGAAATTTCGGTGTCGACGTCGTTGGTTACGAGCAAAAAATCAGCGTTGTCAGTGACCAAATTATCGACAAAGATGAAAATAAATAAATAATAAAAATCTTCGGCTCGAGCGAGAAACGAACCCAGTCCTTCTGCGTAGCTAGCAGGCGTTCTACCACAGAGCTACGCCATTGCTTTTTTTTTCTTTCATGGTATTTATTACAAATGTGTGTAATCAGCATACATAGCGAACAAAATACTCAAGGCGGCCTCTACCAGCGTACAAGCGTTACACAGAAGTCCTAAAAGGGTATTAAAGCTATACATTTCATGAAGAGTGGATACCAGTCCGGTTGAAACTCTAATTGTTCGTAAAAGTCTTTTAGCTGAAGAGCCATTTGAATGAGATGAAACCGCGATGATACCATGGGTTCCGCATGCCGGTCTAACATGCGAGTTTTCCATAAACTGTGCATACCCATTAGTAATAGCATGTCAACAGGCATAGAATGGCTTTTGGGTGGCATGAGATAACGTATGCTATACGAATTTAAATCGAGTTGTTTTTTAAAAGCCCTTTGTAGAACGTCCCAGAAGAGTATGGCGTCTTTACAGCTGATGAAGCAATGTTCAATAGTTTCCGGAACTTCACAGAGGCGACAGTTAACTGAAGATACAAAGATGCCTTTGCTGCTTAACCAGGTCTTCACAGGCAGCGTCTGTGTATGCACTTTGTAGAAGAATGTCTTGGATGTTTGTGAAATAGGCATTTTCTTCACACGCACGAGCACGTCGTGTCCAGGCAATCCAGCATATAGTGAGCGGTACAAAGGTGCAGGAAACAACATATCTAATATGGCATTATATAGATCTTTTCGTGAACTAGAGAATAAATAGTCCTTAGAGAATCTTACTGTCAAAAACCGCAATGATTCATACACTTCACGCATGAATCCTTGCAAATAGGGAGGCGAGGCACAATTAGCAGATACCACTAAACTTGGTAAAACATCGACGAGATTCACTTGTAAAATGTTCGAAGCAGCGGATGATCGCAGTCCCGAAAGTAGAAAAAACGGGATACCAATTGTTTAATAAAGAGATGCACCAACCCAAGACCACCTGCGCAAACTGGTCTAAAAACATTGTCACGCCTCATCGGCTCGTAACTTGATGACCAAATAAAGGTAGCAAAGATTCGGTGAAACTTCTCAATGTAAACCCTGGAACAATGCAGTATTTGTAGTACGTAGAATAATTTTGTTGCCAGAAATAGATTGCATGCTTTAGCTCTGCCAAAAATTGAGAGGTTATGGGGAATAAACGTCTGGGCGTAACGCTTTAGGCTGGGTACACGTTCTTTCCAATAATGTGCGCTTGACTTATATGCATCCAATGGAACGCCAAGGTATTTCGGTGGCACACAAGACCATGCAATACCCTCGAAATTCGTTGGTTTATAAGCCCACGGGCCAAACCACAGTCCTAAACTTTTAGCAAAGTTCATTCGTGCACCAGAAATGGTTCCGAATTCCCGAATAGTGGACACCACTGTTTTTATACTGGAAATGTCTGTACAAAAGAACGCCAGGACATCCGCATACGCTAATACTTTCACCTCAATTCCGTAAACACTGAAACCACGAACATCGCAAGATCGAATCACGCTTAAGCACAGTGGTTCCAAATAAAGGGCAAAAAGCAGTGGCGACAACGGACAGCCTTGCTTCACAGAAGAGTGAATCGACACAGCTTTTGACAGGTGGCCATTAACAATCAAACGAGTTGAACAATCACTGTAGCATAGTTTTATACCTTTGAATATAGTGGAACCAATGTTAGCATGTTCTAGAAGAGAAAATAGAAAGGAATGACGAACCCGATCAAACGCCTTCGCTAAATCCACTTGTAATATTGCCAGTTGGTCATACGAGTGGGAAGAATGTTCCAATGCTGTGCGGGCAATGTGTATGTTGGTTTGTATTGAACGACCTTTCAGGCCGCAAGTCCGGTGGGCGCCAATAAGAATTGACACTGCAAATTGTAGTCTGTTTGATAGTATTTTTGCAAAAATTTTATAGTCAACGTTACACAGTGTAATCGGTCTGTAGCCGTCAACATGACGAAGCTTTTCTCTATCTGAGTATTTCGGAATTAGGACGGTGTGGCTTCTTGTAAAAGATTGAGGAAGGGTCCCCAGATTCAAACTCTGCGTGAAAATGTCCAGCAGTACCGGGCACAGTAAGGATTTAAAGGTTTTGTAAAACTCGCCCGACATCCCGTCGGGTCCTGGCGTTTTCGACATCGGTAACTGGTCAACGGCGAGTTCTATTTCTTTTAAAGTGATAGGCCCACTAATAGACTCACACTCTTCGTCCGATAAAGGAGTCACAAATGACAGAAACTGCGTTACTAGATCTTCATTCTGTTTTTCATAGGCATCGCTGAACAATGCTGTGTAATAAGCTTCAAATTCTGTCATGATTTCACTTGTATTAGTTACCAATGACCCTTGCGAATATAAATCTGGTATAAATTTGCTTTTTGCGTTGCGGTATTCATCGAGTAAGGCTTGACGTGTGGGTTCCTCTGAATGCAAGGTACGAGTATTGCGTGATCGAACACGGGCACCTCTGTAGCTTAAGGTGTCGTACCTCTGGAGTGCGCATTTGGCATTAGCGATTTCGTCTGTGTAACAACCAGGCGCCTCACATTCAAATTCATATCAGTTTTGAAGATTCTTTAGCAACATCTTTTGTTCTAACCTTCTGTAAAAACCCCGCACTGATCCGATTTCGATAGCTACTGTCCGAACTTCTTGTTTGAAAAATTCCCAAGAGGCAAACAAAGGCATGTCAGCCGACAAGCAACTCCTCAGGGCTACGTGCACGCGAGCAGTAAATTCCTGGTCACTCACAAGTGAAGAGTTGAGTTTCCAGAGTGCCCACTGCGGTCTGAAATATGATCGAGTGTTATGACCAATCTGCCCCACAACAATGCAGTGTTCTGAGAACGAAATAGGCACCGTTTTGCATGACAGGTCGCGAGAAATAAGAGGCGCTGAAACATAAATGCGATCAATTCTAGTGTGAGTACTACCCTGTGCATGTGTATATGAGGGTAATCTATTCAGTGCTCCTATGTCAACAAGTCCCGCATTTTGAACTATCAGAGATAGCACTTCAGCACTCTTATCGCTGCGGCTAAACCCAGTACGATCACACGGACTGCAAACACAGTTGAAATCACCCATGAGCAGAATGTTACGGTCAGGATCTAGCAAAGTGGCCAAGCTTTCAAAGAAATTAGTGCGCCGCGGTGCATCATTGAAGGCATATACATTGATTAGGCGCCACGGCAACCCATACAACATAAAGTCGCATTGTATAAGCCGCCCCTCTGCGTCAACATTATAGGCAACAGAAGAATACGGTAAACTCTTCCTAAGAAACAAAAGGCAGCCCGCCGATAGGCCTACAGCGTGCGAAACAATTACATCAAATACGGAGAGATATGGCCGCAAGGCCCTCGCCGTGTCCACTTCACTCTCGATCTTCGTTTCTTGAACGGCGACGAAGTCAAGGTGATGGCTGAACAGCAACCGGCGGAGCTGCACCTGCTTCTGCTTGGATCGAAGTCCACATACGTTGATCGTTGCAAAAGTGACTTTCTGAAACAGCGCCATGGTGTCTACACTTTTATCAGAGCTGCATACGCCGGTCTGGTGGGGAAGGAGCGCGCGAATGCTCCCTGTTACCGCCGCCAGGCCTCCTTGATCTTGAACGTCTGCACTTTCCTGCATGCTTTGATGATCTCCGACGTCAAACCCTGAGACGAGCTACGCCATTGCTTGAAACAGCTTCGAAAGAAAAAACACTATATGAATATCATTTAATGCGAGGAGTCTCCTTAACGCATTTAATATTGCGTGGCAGAAGCGTACAATCGCGCCAGGCGTCGAAACATGTGAATTGCGCAAGGACTGGGTGTTTTAAAGGCCCACCCATTACACAGCGCTTAGACATACTCAATCATGATCAGCAGCAAAGCCATCAACGTGAGCAGCTGCGTAGGTTCGCGTGTGGCCTCACGGACGCGTAGTGGGCCCTTCGCTGATTCGCAAAAGGAATAATTATGGCGCAGTGGGCACTGCGCAAATGCACTTGTATTAGGCATTCCAGGATAGTTTGAAATGACCAATGTTACGCGGACAGACGTTCGTTTGTTTGCGGAACGGTTGAGGCGTCTACCGATCGAGAACCGAAGATAGGCTAGCAGTTGAGGAGGCGATGCGCACGGGGCCCGATTACGCTATCGCGTTCTACACTTGAAGACGAAGCTCAAGCGTCCTCCTTTTTTCCAAAAGTAATGGAGTAGACATTGCAAGAAATTTACTAATGCTGCTCACCGGTGACATGATGTAACAACAACAATGGTTTTTTTGCAAGAGAGCTAATTTTTACTAATGCAAGAGAGCGATCCTCGCTCTCTTTCGTTAGTAAATGCAAGAGATTAAATTAAACTTTGCAACCGGATATCTCGGAACAGAGGCGTCATTGAAGAATTCTTCCATGTGGAACTGCGTAGAAACACGGCTGCGTCTAACTTTTCAATGCAAACATGCATGCTTATTTCAGCCAGGAAAAGTTCATTAGTAAGTCTTAGTTAACTGGGTGGCTTACAGTCATAAATACTACCTCACCTTGTGTGCCCCTGAGTCAAATACAACAGTCTGCTCTTGTATGTGAGTGCCCGACTTTTGCCTTTACATTTCATTTTTTAAAAGAATATTTACGTTAGAGGTCCATACTTTATACAGTGCATGGAATATGAGAAAATTATTCTTAAAATGTGCATTTCATCCCATGGAGAAATACGTTGTAACTACCCGAAAAGGGCTCTTAAATCTAATTAATGAGTGAGTAGCCTATTTCAATGGGTAGTTGATTTCACACTGCCGTAGTTTCCTCGACACCACAGTTCGTGTATTTATTCAAGGTAAATAAGGACGGAAAATGCCAAGTACAACCATGCGCCGAGAAGTGGAGAAATTATTATTAAGGACAATACCTTCCGAAAGAATAGTGTTTCATGCCCTTGGAGACTTGTTCAGAACTGACGTGGGAAGAAACAAAAGACAGGAGAGGAATGATTCAGTGCTCAGTTCTTGCTTTTATACCAAGTAAGTTTGGGGGCTGCCCCCTGAGACTCCAAGAAGCACTATGTGACATGCACCGAGAAGGCTCTGGGCGAGATACAACATTCGCGCGCCATCAAGTTCATGAAGCACACTGGGGGGAGGTGGTGGGGTGTTAACAACAGGCTTCACAAACGGGGCAACAAAGCACACGTGGCATTACGAGGGCAATTAGCACTGCATTTATGGGCGGTTGATGTTAGCCTGTTCACTTTTTTTAAGCTGCGATGGGGTCGTTAAGCACCCGAGCTTGACGACTAGGTGAATAATTTAGGTGGCAGAACTAAATCGCATGGGGGAGAGGGGTCCGAATGCAACATTGCCTCTTCAAAAAATTTAGCACAAAAACAAGTCTGGATTACATCGATGGGACGATGACGGCAATGGTAATTGTGGTGATGATTGTATGTGAGTTTTAATGCTAAATATCAAGAAATGGCCCAAAAAGCGCCTTCAGTGGACGCGCGGTTAAGCACGAGTAATTCCAGGCTCAGGTTTGATAATGATAAGTCCTCTGGTACATGCTTCATAACTATTTATTTGAGTTTTTTTAAATATTGTGCTTTAATATTTCCATCTTTCTTGTTTTCACGTTTGTAATGAACAGATTCAAGCAGTATATAGTTTGATTAACAGATATTTTTTACATCGCTAATAATGATCAGATAGAAGTCCGACTCGCCTTTATCTATCTGCTCACGCAATGGTCCACTAGTTTGTGTGCAAGAACACCCACCTTTATGGAACACTACCTACAAACTTACGAAATCAGGAACCTACACTGACCATTTTATTATGGTGTTTTTAAAGCAGCTCCGCAAAAGACGTACAAGAGCTCAAGTGAATGTGAACCCTTGAGCTAACACTCAATCGGCTCTTGAGCCCTAAGCGCGCATGACGGCATCGTAAATGGGACACGACTGTAATGCGACAGCAATGTACAATAACATAATTTTTTATAGGTGCTCCCCATTGAAATCTGAAAAAAAAACTCACAGGGCCCATATGCATCTGCCTGAGACAGCTCGAGTAGAGTAGAGTAGAGTAGATCCTATAACTATGGCACACACCCACGCTGGGGGATTGGCCAAGAACCGGATAGTTTTTAAAATCTAATTGTTAAAGTAAAGCGTAGATTTTTTTTCTATTTAAGAGCTCGAAGGCGAAAGCCACCTTCTTCATCTTTTTCTTTCCAGTCGATTGCTCCTCCGGTCCCCCTCCGAAAGCTTTCTGCACCTAACTTGGTTTTACACCACCTCTAGGATGGGGAGCATTGGGAGATTTCTTGAACTCACCTGGTTTTAACGCTAGTGCGTTAAAGAGCTTGTTTCGCAGAAATTCCCGTGTCGGTGTCGGCGGCGGTGGCGTCTTTGGCTGTGAGCGAAAAGTAAGCGTTGTCCGTGAGAGTAAATTTGAGGTAGATGCAAATAAAGGTGCACTGTATAAGCAAAAGGTTATCCGACATTGGGGTTTGTGTGGCTCATGACCTCTGAAAACTACATCGCTTTTAAAATGACTGCCTCATGTAGGAATAAAAGGCGGTGCATGACATAGTTTTACCGCCACCTCTGAGGGACGTTGTGAAAGAATATCACAGTCCAATTTTACTGCATAAAGATAGGACAGCGGGAGAAGCTTCAGGGGTGTCTTCTATTCACATGTATGGCGACATGTACGCCACTAGGCCATATTTTATGTTGCAAGAACTTTAGATAGACTATCTAACCACCAGTCTGTAATCCTTCACGTGTCCTTCGTACCATGCTGTTTATATTCGTGTTTCTTGCTATAAACTTTCAGTTGCTAGTCCGCGCGCCTTCCTTGTCTCCGCTTTTTTTAACGTCCCAAAATTACGATCGGATTATCAGGGATGCCGTAGTGAAGGGCTGCGGAAATTTCGACCACCTGTGGTTCCTTTGCATGCACCTAAATCTAAGTGCACGGGCCTCAAGCATATTCGCATGCACCTAAAATGCGGCCGTAGCAGCCGGGATTCAGTCCCACGACCTACGGGTCATCAGTCGAGCACGATAATCACTAGACCACCGTGGTGGGCCAGTTCTCGTCGTTATAAGTACCGTAAATGAATTGATTAAAAGTTTATTTATGTACTTTCGCCTAAGTTTTCGTTATATATTTCAATTGTGCAATCGATATCTGCAGCTTCGAGTAGTAGAGCTGTATACTTACAGTTATGGTATCCAGCAAAGATGATATTAAAAAAATTGGGGGGACGCTTAAGCTTCGCCTTTAAGAGTTGAACGCGATAGGGATATCCTGCCCTAGTGCGCACTTCCATCACTGCGAGTGTTTAACAGAATGCGCGCACTAAGGTGTGTGCCTTATGTAATGGGTAGCATGCTTTAAACCAGGAGCAATTATGCGCGAGAAACTTTTTCGAAGTTGCGATGCACCCACTACGTGGTCTTAAGGGAATACGCGCAGTAATGTGTGTGCCTTCTGTAATGGGTGGCTGTTTTTAAACCACGAAGTCGTTATGACAATTACATGGTGTGACGCCCGATGGCAATGTACGCTTGTACCACGCAATATTACTGCGATATTGCATCTCGTACTGTGACACCTGTATACAGGACGCGTATTCTTGGGAAGCATGAATGTTACTTTCAGTGCAGCTCCAAGCAGAGGCGTGGCTGTGTGGTAGAACACCTGCTTGCCACGCAGACGGCCCGGGTTCGATTCTCACTCGGACCGAATATTTTTATTATTTATTTTATTTGCAGCTTTTTCGATTTTTCGGTCACGGACAAGATGACGATTTTTCGCTCACAACCAACGGTGCCGACGCCGACGGCGGAATTTCTGCGATACGAGCTCTTTAACGCTATCGCGTTAAAATATTACTATATTCGAAAATACCGTTTATTGCCACGAGTATAACATCGGCTAGTATTGCCGCCGGCTGGATTGTATGTGCCGCTGTTGAAAAGATGATGAGGACGAGCTCGTGAAAAAGACGATTAGGTCATTTCGCCAGTGATCGGGCCAGTTTGACGTTCTTCTGTACCGCTAGTAACATGTTTCCGTTACAGCATCACGTGACAATATATACGTAAACAAAAAAATGTGATTAATAGCACTGTTCGTCTGGAAATACAGCAATGTCGCAGAAGCATTTGGATATTAATTTGCGAACGCTGATTGCAGGGCGGTAAGCAACGCTCAGGGCCATACAAATGGCCGTCGTTGACGCTCCAGTCCACAAGAAAACTGCTTCGACGGCAATTCTTTTCCTCCCGGTGCTTAAACGGTAATGTCGCCATTCATACTTGCTCTTCGAATTACTAGCAATGAGGAAGCCAGCCTGTGCTTGCAGATTGTCTGCTGAAAGACATCATGTGTCCCCCTTCCAGACACTTGAATTTCTTTTACTGATTATGTTTCCTAGAATAATATTTCACGTTCTTGCTACGGTTTATCTTGAACTTCTTACAGGATTGTTTGCCCTAAAACTTCTTTACCTCGCTATTTGTACCTATTTTATTTAATATGCGTAGCAAGGGTTCTTTATACGAGCTTCTTCGAAGCGATTGTCTTCGTTCAGCGCTTCTTTTTTTTTTGTCCCGTGAGTAAAGTGCACGCTGTAATACACCATGGTTCCGCACCAACTAATCCGGTTGCATACCTTGTTACAGCGTTTTGTTGGAGCCCGTGAGACCCTGGTTGGTTAGACGAAAGGTGAAGATATAGTTTAAATGTGGGCAAACAGTGGCTGCCAAAGAAACGTCGCTTGAGTCATCGTTTTAAAGAGGGGACTTGTTAAAACACTGTGGCCATTCGTTGTTCGTCTGCACTCGTTATGAGAGTGGAAGAAGAGCTTTAAAGCTTTCAAAAAATAAATTATGACATTTTATAGAGCAGCATAATTTAGGCGAGACCTTGTTTTTTATGCTTTCTCTTTCGTAGAAAGAACATTTGTTCATGAACAGACGCTTGTGTCCTATTTATGCTAACTTGACCTTCAAACATAATATATAGCCAGCATATTTCCAGAGTCGGTATCTGTACTACAACTAAACTAGAATGAATATTTCTTCGTATAAACTAGTGCTCCTGAGGCCAGGAGACCTGTAGTTGAAACTCTGTCACCGACAGTGATTAAGTTAGCGGTTGTTGTCTGGTTTAAATACGTTATGAAGCATGCTGGCGCGTGCATCGTCAATCGAAAAGGGTTGCCGGATAAAACTTTATAAAATTGATGTAATATTTTGCTTTCTAAACTGTCATTCCTAGCAAAAATGACAATCAGCTCTTCACCAAGACCTCCTACTTTACTCGGCCTTTTAGATTTGTCATTAATATAAGCTCGACGTGTCTGACTTCGGGCACGTATGAAGTCATTGCTGGCTTAACCCTTTCTACAAACGAAGTTACAAACAACGTAAAGCTAGTATGTCAATACTCTAGCATGTACGGGAAAGCACTCCGGTAGAAGTGAAGTGCCTCTATTTGGCTGTATGCAGAGAGAAACAACTCTATTGACGGCACAGTGAGGTCGTTGGATTTAGCTTGCCGGAGGTTCGAATGGCGGTGGCAAGTAGCTCGCCACGACCTTTTCGGCCCACTTAGTAACTTCTGTCTGAATACGTTGGTCATTTGATGACAGGAGTGACTCCCACGTCTCTAGGGAGGAAGCTGGCAGTATTGCTTTTGGAGGCGGGTATGCAGAGATCGGCTCATGGCTCACTTCCTCGTCATCAGAATCATTCGGCAGCGCTGCTCAAAGCGTCCTCTTCGCGGGGAAATGTCAACTCCAGCCGGAAATACAGAGCTTGAAAAGCGTTCGTTCGTTCAAAGGAGCTATCGGTGAGAGGCCCCTCTGTCCTTGTTTTCGGCGTGCCGTCGTCTCGCGTCAACACGACGGATCAATGCTAAAACAACTGTCAAAAAAGACCGCCTAAGTGTACGTTAACGCCATTGAAAGGCAGGATGGCAGAAGAGGTTCAGGTCTCGTCTGACCGATGTATTCGCATTCGTCTCTGTCGCGGATGAGGACACTTACAGGGCGAGACAGACTGCGCAAAGTGGAGAACATGGGTAAGTGGGCGTAGTCAACATACGATCAAGTTGATCGGCACTTGGTGCTCTTTTTTTATTTGCCTAGACAAACAAGTTGTCTCAGTACCTATATACTGCTCGTTTTGCTGTCTCGCCACGCAAGGAGTTTGCTTCTTATACTGAAGCACAACACCATTTGCACCACTAGGCGAAATCACAGATTTATTAGAATAGGGTCTTAAGGTATGAAGAGGAAGAAAACTTTCTGTGTTTGCGCCGTAAAGGTGCATATAAAACAGCAAAAATTGATGAAATGCGTTGTTGCTTTAGAAGACATGTTGGACAACGAGGAGCGCTTTAAGGTGGGCTAGTTGGTGTTGATTCATTTCCAAAAGTGCCGGCGGCTGACGGCGGCTAAGGAAGATTTTGCGAAAATTACATGCTAATTTTGACTCGATCTTGCTTCTTCGAATCACGTTCCCTTCTTTCCTTCCTTTTTCACCTTTTCCTTTCTTTCACCCCCTCCCCTCTCATGCGCATTATCGTCCTGCCGCGCCCTGCCGCTTCTGTCTTTTTTATGAGCATCTGTGCATGCTCGTTAAAGCAATTTCCAACCTCATGAAAGAATTGTTCAGCGAACGAAGTCGTATGCATGCACGAACACCTGGAGAGTGTTACAGTAATCCTTAAAATAGTGAATATAGGCAAATAAATCCCTTCTCGCCAGCTGCTACGGCTAGCCGTTGTCAAATTGATCAGCGAGATGGAAGGGCTATTCCAACAACCTTTTACAGTATTACTACTGTAGCGAAGCCTTGGATCTCTGTAATTGGTCGTCCTCTCCAGAGCCTTCTAGTGGGTCGGTCTCTTCGGTTCCTTTCTGAAAGAACGCCGCTCGTGCTGAGAATCCATGCTCCGCCTTCACTGTCACAATTGCGCATTGTCGCCGAGTGCCGCCCAATAAACACATTCACACTACATTTACTACAGTATTAAGGCGCTAGCGTTCAAAAAACTGGTTTCGCAAAAATTCAGGCGTCGGCGTTTGTGTGTGGACGTCGTTGGTTCTGAGCAAAAATCGGCGTTGTCGATGACCTAAAAATCATGAAAGATGCAAATAAAATAGATAACACAAATGTTCGCTTCAATTGCGAATCGAACCCAAGCCTTCTGCATGGCAAGCAGGTGTTCTACCACAGAGCCACGCCATTGCTTCGAACTACTACTTCGGAAAAAATACTCATGAATGTCATGCAATGAGAGTAGTCTCCTTAACGCATGTGATACCGCGCGGCAGAAACGTAGAATCGCGCCAGGCGTCAAGACATGTGAATTGTGCAACGAGTGGGTATTTTAAAGGCCCACCCATTACAAAGCGCTCGGACATATTTCATCATCATCAGCAGCAGCAAAACCATCAACAAAGCGAGCAGCTGCCTAGGTTCGCGTGTTGCCTTACGGAAGCGTAGTGGGCCCATCGCTGATTCGCAAAATGAACCATTATGGCGTAATGGGTACTGCACAACTGTACTAGCAGTAGGCATTCTAGTATAGTTTGAAACGGCCAATGTTTCGCGCAGAGACGTTCGTTTCCTTGAGGCACGGTTCAGGTATGCAACGAGAACCGAATGCAGACTAGCAATAGAGAGGGCAATGCGCACGGAGCGCGATTACGCTATCGCGTTTTACTCTTGAAGGTGAAGCTCAAGCGTCGTCCAAGCTTTCACTAGAGCAATAAAGTATTATTGCCGTTTCAGTAACTGAGTACCAAAGATACATTATTGAGCATTACGTTGCACCATAAAATGTAAAAACAATAATTAGCTGTCCTTGGCTGCACTTAAGCGACATACTGACGCTAGCAGGCTTAACTTCATGTGATGGCCACTATGTGTGGAGTAGTTCAGGTAAACTTTGAGAACCCTTTATGCAAACATATGGACTGTGTGGAAGCACACAGTCCGCTGCGACCTGGTTGTTCACCGTCGTCCGCGTCGATTACACGCGATCGGAGTGAGCGCAAGCGCGCCCACGTCTTACTCCTACGCGATCCGGCCAGGCGACTACTGACATGTGCGACCGCGTTCGCGCAAGCGAGCGCCGAAAGGGAGTAGCGCAGGAAGAACAGGCGGACGCGATGGGAGCGCCGTCACGAGAGCACAGCGAAAAGCGCAAGCTACGTGCCTGACAAGCGCGTGACGTCAGCGCAGTGTAGCGTATGCAGGTGCAGCCATTGCCAGCGATCACCGCTACGAGAGCGGAGGGAGCGGCGGCGCATTCTACGCTTGGGCGCAGTGATTGACGTCACCCTTTTCGTTACCCTCAACTGAGACGGAGGGTACAGTACAGTACTGTATTTACTGTTCTACATGTAGTACGTATACATAAGCCCTGTCTTCCCAATTCTATTTGCAGCGAAGCTATAGGAATTCTTCAGTCTAACGAGACGCTTCAGTGTTCCTAATCGAGCATTGCACGCGGTAAGTATGCTCCTTCCTAGCCTCACACTTGGGTTCTACGTACCCAGCAAGCGTCACTTTCATATGTTCACTGACGGCGGACCTACAGACAGTTCTCTTTATTTGCAGGGTGTAAGTGGCAGCAGCTGACCTCTTGACGAGGAAACGGGGAACAATCAGCGACGACAACTTGTAAAAGCAACTCCTGTTAACTTGTAACACTATATCGTTGAAGCCACAGTAAACCTCCCAACTTTCCTGGAAGCCTCCAGCTTTCTCTCTACCGTGGAAGGCACAGTAGTTCGCTGCAGTTTGAGTAATCTTGTGTTATTCGTTTATTTTGAACAATTTTGAAGGAAAGTAACGCAGAAATAATCCAATACTTTTCGGCAATTGCTCAGTCACATTTCTGGGGCTGTAATTGACCATTGTAATCAATTACACCTTAAAAGAAGTAATTGTAATCGTAATCGGTTACTAATTTTCTGTAACGTGTAAAAGTCTGATCTCAATTAACTATCCGTGGGCCTAACTAAACCTTTTCTTAACTCACCTTCATCTAATTATGATATGTATCCTATAAATCCATTTAATAGAAACATTAGTAACTTTTTATAATGGTTTTTTTATTTAACGGCTTTTCTGCGGGTCTTTTTTTTTTCAAGCCTTTTTAGATGTGCCGAAACGTGAACCTCTCCGAAATAGCCTTACGTCTCTAGCAGTTAGCGCCATGAAAAACTACTTAATTGCTGTTCGGAGAGCAAATAATTTATTTGGCAGCGCTTGCTTACAGACGACGCAAAAGCACTATGCCCTTATTCTAAAGTCCCAGCTTTCATAAACACAGTGTGAAATTTGTGCGTTTCATCTGAGAATGCAAATAACACTGGCGCGACTATCTGCAAAGGCAGATTACAAGAAATCATGGGATATTGGATGTCATCTTTCATTTTTGTCACTCATGCCGCGAAACATTCCAAAGAAACATCACTGAAAGCTTGAGAGCCCTGAGAGCTTGAGAAAAAGAAAATATTTATCTGACTGGAAACTGCATCGCGATGTCATGTAACGCGACAAAAATCAATAAAATGGACAGCCTTATCTTTCTGGTGGAATCCATTGTGATCACACTTTCAGGAGCGCCTGAACTTCTCATAAGAACCAAAAACGAAGCAAGCGCCCGCGTTTGTTGGAATGGGCTAGGCACAATGCTAGAACGAACACCAACTCACACGTGACGTCTAAATTTCCGCATTCTCGGTGAAGTGGAAACCCGAGCGCAACCGTCAACACCATAACATATGTACGTAGTTAGTGCATATGGGCCCTGGAATTTAACCCCTTACATTCCTTCTTTGAAATATTCCTGCTCGAAAGTCTTTGACATTGCCAGACCTACCCCTCCATCCCTCCCTCCGTTCCGAATGAACAAAACGGAGAATATTCAACCCGAGACCCCCTTTCTTAGCAGCATGCTTATCCTTCCTCAGTGTCAAAGTTGCAATGTAATCGCATTGTGTCCGCTTTTGTAGCTTTTATAGAAGGTACGTAAAGCTGTCGTCTGCGAAACACGCTCCATGTAGCCAGAACACGCCGTGCCTCTTGGTATACAGTCGGACTGATTCCCCAGACGTCATTGCGACTACTGAGCGTTCTTGCTAGGAAATTGTGCAGGTTCGGTTACATCGCCAATATACACAAAAAATGACGGCAATATCGTGAGAAGGAACTCCTTGCACATTTCGCATTGATTCAATTGTTTGTTTCAAAAATGTTGTATCTTATAAACCAATCTCATGAACTGAGAATAGTAATAATAAATGGCGGTATATCACAGCACACGTGCGGTTACGATAGAGAAAAACATTCTGGTACAGTGAAATCAATGTACAAAGCAACAGTGTCATCAGAGCAACAAAAAATGTGGCAATTTTTATGCAATATTTTTCGAGCGCCGTGTGTCATTGTACAGTTGTTGTTTCTCTTATTTTTTTTTCAGTGCCGTCTTGATATTGGCATTAAGTGCTACTGTTTTGTTTTGCTTCTTTGTTCAGCAAGTAACCGAGACTCTCGAAACATTGAAATTAAGAGGGCCATGCGATGGTGAAACTTAGAATTCATGTCCTCATAAGCTCAATGTTATACTACACAATTTTAAAAGGCACGTGATGCCATTAGATTGAATGTACTGTTCAAGTTATATTTACGAATTAACTTTCGTGAACATAATTTTCATAACTTTTACACCAAATGAAAGGCTCTCATCATGATGTTGTTTAAAACCTGTAATACTATCAATCAATCTATCAGTGTTCATTCAATCAACTTAATAAAATATGGTTACAAATATATTTGGACCATTAGCTTGTGTGACTACTTAGTGGTTCTATCTATTACATGAGTATTTTATATACATGTCAATAGGAGAGGTGCATTTATTATGATTGTGAATCTATATGCAAATGCAATAACAGGGTAGCTTCAATGATGCATTTTTATCTAATTAAATAGACATGACAATAAATAAAAGATCTTGCGTTACATCAAGTACACAAGCAATACAAGAACAGCTAAAGGCATACATTGTTAAAATACAGAAGAATGGCATACTAGACAAGAAATAAGAGAATTTGTGCACAAATTAATTGCGCTGAAGATTGAAAACAATCCAACTTACGTCAGAAATAAAAGAAGAATAAAAAAAGAAAGAAAAATGCACCAGGGCAGTTGTAAAAATATGGACGTGAACTCAATTTGGATTACGACATGATTGATTGACATAACGTATTTTACAAGTCAAATTAAAATGGCGCGCAAGTTTAGTTTCAAGTGGAATTGAGTTCCGGATTCGAGCACCAGTGAATTGGATTAACCGTTCGGCATATACAGTCCTACAAGTAGGAAGGTTGAAGTTGCCGTTGTCTGCATGCCTTGTGTTACGAATGTTGATAATATTTGGGATGTTGCAGTTGAAAAAAGACGAGTCTTGCTGCTTACTTCTCGCCGACGCCAGGTGTATACGGAATCGACTTGAATGAACAGGAATAACGAACGAATAACGAAGAACACCAAGAACGCATTCTTCTATACGGGGTGCCGGATATTACAAGAAGCGTAAAAAAAAAGAGTAGGCCTAAGCAAGTTTACAAGCATCTATCGTAAAAAGCTAGCATTCAGGCTAGACGATACACAGTAAGATGTGTTTAGAGGCAAAAAGCACGAAAGGTCCATCATTATGGGAAGAGGCAGATTTTTCAATGTGAACATGGGAAAAAAATGTGTGACGTACGCACTATGACAAATGAAAGAAGAACCTATTTATTTACATACAGCTAATTTACATTCACAACCGACAAAAGGACATATAGAATATCGTAGATGAAAAAGAAAATGTCGCCCGCACCTTCCCACGGGGCGAACTCGAGTAAATGCATCGCAGAGTGGTGGAGGTATCGCGTGAATGTTGCGTAATTGGGTTTCGCAGAAGCGTCGCGCTGCCCGAGCGATGGATCCGCTGCTCGGCGTTCACGAACGGTTCCTGCTTCTCGAGCACGACGTTCAGGATCCACAGCCCGTCGTTACTGTTTCGCAGCTGCTTCTCGTTCCCCGACTGAAGGATCCGCAGCCCGTCGTTGCCGCCTCACAGCAGCTTCTCGAGCACGAGGTTCCGGGTCGGCAGCTCGCTTCAAACGCTTGCGTTCAGCGTCGTATGCTTGTCCCTTCGCAGCCTTGTCTTCTGCGTTGCGTGTTGTTGTTGACGCCGACAATGGTAAGGGTGGGGTAACGTGCCTTCAACGAGTTAGTGGGACGCTGATTGAAGGTACTGTTGCTTTATCACATCTACTCGAGTCAAGCAAAGCGTCAAGTCAAGCGAAAGCCAAGTAAAGACGCCCTTGACTGAATTCCGAACGTGCGCTCCGCGCTATATACCGCCCGCGTTCTATCGAGAGGAGGGAGGGACGGAGAGAAGCGAGGGAGAGGAGAGGCTTGCTGCCGGCACGAGACGAGCCGAGCATGCGCAGTGGGGGTGTGGACGCCGGCCGAAGCCGCAGGTGCGACTAGAAATGCTCCGCATTTAAAATTGAACACTTAGCAATAATAGTCAAGTCACATGAGACCAGTCTTCACCATTGAGGAAATAAGTCTTATATTTAGACCTCATAGATGATGCAGTGCGTCAGAAATTCCAGGCAGATCCCTTACAAAATTGGATTTAGACCAGTCTATAGAGTGTCTGTAGACTTCTTGTAGACGAGTTCGCCTTTATGTAGATTTAGTATTTTGCCTAAAGAAAATCTTTTGACAATCTATAGACAAAGTTTATAAATGCGTGTCATCTTTTGTTTAACTGCGTTCTATGATTGTCTATAAACAAAAGTTTAAAAAGAGTATGGTCATTTTTTCTATTGTTAGTCTATATACAATCTATAGACAAAAGTTAAGTTGATGAAGTTTGTCGTTTGTCTAATCCCAGTGTATAGATTGTCTATAAACAAAAGTTGATAAATCGGTGTTATTTCCTATTGTCAAATCCCAGTCTATAGACTGTCTAAAGACAGAAGCTAAAGTAGAGTTATTTAATTGTTTGCTGAAATAAGGTTTGTCATTGAAATTTTATCAGACGTGTGTACTTTATGCAATTTTGCTACCTTTTTGTTTATATAACATCTAAGCATGCACTCCCTTATTGCCCCATTGGGCCCTACGTAGCTGTAAGGTATGTTAAAAAGAACTAAGGGGGCTCATTAATTAATTGACCACAATGGTGAAATTGAGCAGGAATGCGTTTTTGTATATCTCATTAACACATTCTGGCGCACATGGCACATATATATTTCCCCTCGTAACTCGCATGCTCACATTAGAACTAAAGATGTTTCCAGTAATTATGTCGCACTCTATGGCTCACCGACTGGATGTACTGCAAGGACTGTGCGGTTCTTCCGCCTTCGTTGCTACAATGCAAAGGGCAATGTATTTCGTGGAACACTGGAAATCACAGCTTTGAAGCGGGACGATGGGTAAACAGTGAACAGAGTACAACAGCTCTTTTTCAAGACACAAATAGAAGGGCCACTGCAGTGCTTTCATTTTTGTTACTATTCAATATACAGTATTTCGCCATTCTTTTCATATACGAAGCACTGTGCCCAGAAACCAATTTTGTTAAAAATATTTGCGAATTAGCTGTGGCCCTTCTCCTAGCTCATTATATTTGTTCATTTTCACGACATTTTCAGAAGGTAATATGTTAATTAAAGATGTTCTTCAACAAATATGCATTTTTCTGTTTTCATTACGACGACGTGTAATGTAATATTAATGGTGTTTCAGTAGCTATTTCAATTGATAATGTGTGTATGCACTTGCTTACATCTCCCGCTTGAATATATATTAATTTAAATTACCAGGGAACATCAATAAGAAAGACTTGCAACTGAATCGCCCTAAGGGCGAAGGATCGATGGTGACACTGGCTCGGTGCAAATTTCAAGAGATATCCCTCGGCACTGCGGACACTTGCTGTCAAAGGCTCAAGTGTTCCACATGCTTGTGATCATACACATAGACACGGCCGTGAGGGCAACAGCGGTTACAGATAGTAGTAAAAACGGACCGTTCATACATATCCTGTACACGAATGGTCACGAACGATATGTTTAAACAACAAGCACTGGAAATACAATTGAAGAATCGCTCAGAAGCGGCCTCCCCACTAAGAAGTTGCTTTTCGTTCAGGCGCTGCCGTGAAGGCCAAACCCCATATACGCGAAAATGCACGCGACAGCGACGAGAGACGGGACGTAGATCGTCTTCGCGCAAGCGGTCGCTTGGATGGGCAAACCCCATTCACGCGACGCCCTCGGCCAGCGATCTCCACTGTTGCTGGAATGAGGGCGTTCACCCGTACCAAAAGTGGCCCGTTCTCAGCGGTATGCAATGTAAATACGATGTTTTGTTGCATAATGGTGCATAAAATGTTTATCACTGTCTTGCAGCATTTTTTTCGATCCCATCACTGCTGCTACGTGCTGCCAAGCCGCGTCACAGACGGCGCGGGTCCCAGGGTTCGCGTTCAACAACGTCAACGTTGCGCTCGTCGCCGTTGGTCATGTTGATGAACGTTGTTAATTGATGTGCGTCGATAAGAAAGTGGCGGCAATCAGCAATACGTCACTGATGCATCTTATTCCGGTGTTTTGCTATGGCTGCTTGAGCACAGCACTTCCGGGCGACGAGCGACGGACATGCGACGGATTCCAAATTTGAAAAACCGAGCGATCGCGCGAAATCGACCACGCAACACGTCGCTCGAACGGCTCGTTTCGTCGTTCATAGCATCGCTCGTCGCTGTCGCGTGAATTTTTGCGCATATGGGTTTCGCCTTGAATCGTGAAGGCGCGCGAGCGAACACGGTAAGGAAGGGGAGGAAGGCGAGAACCGGTGCGGCAAACGAAGGGAGGAGGGCGCGCAGCTGCAACTCAGTTTCAAATCGCTCGCTGAGCGAGAGCCAATCAGTTCAAACCAGGGGGCGCGCAGGCGCACTGACGTTTAAGCCGTTCGGCAGTTTGACTCATTTGAGGGTCGTTGTAAAAGGAGTTCTTGCAGCGCAGTTTGTAATGCCGAAATAAGTTTGTTGCGCGCATGTATTTTACCACGTTCATTAATATTACGTGCCGGTATCGTCGCTGGAAGTCGTGGAATGGACACGTACTTACACCGCGTGTCGGGACGGACGCATCGTTGTTTGACATGGAATCGTGACGGCCATGTGTTGTCGTAGCCCCAGTGAGCGCGAAGCTTTGAACAAGATCACAAGCGCGCGCCTTTTGACGAGACAGTCGCCACAGCGAATATCGCTCTTCGGTGAGTTGAAGAACGTTGCCAAATCGCGTGACTGTGCATGACGACTTTGTGTAGGTAAGATTGCCGAGCGGCGAGCTGCCATAATAGAGATGGTGTGCAAGAGGAAGTGTTTGATACGAAAGTATGCCTTGTACTAGTGTCTCTGCCTTCTGTGGTGTTCGTTATACGCTTCCGCGGAGCCGTTGCCGTGTGCGTCGATTAGAGCTAAAAACAGCCTGAAGAACACGCGTTGCATTGCGCGATGCTATGCTTGTGTTATGCAGGCCTTGTGTTGTTTCGCCCTTCTTCCTTGACTGTATGCAATGCGGCATCCTTGCATGAAATGACGTGCACATAACTTGTCACTATAAAATGAGTCTGCTTTTAAACATTACTGGTCACCCCGTACCCTTTCTATGATGGAAATGCAACAGACGTTATCGTCAATAAGCATAGTTACCCGCCACGGTGGTCTAAATATACAGTTGTTAAGGTGCTCGACTGCTGACCCACAGGTCGCGGGGATCGAATCCCGGCCGCGGCGGTCGCTTTGCTTGAGGGCTCGCGAAGTGCTTGAGGCCCGTGTTCTTAGATTTAGGTGCACGTATAAAGACCCCGGGTGGTCAAAATTTCTGGAGTCCTCCACCACGGCGTCGCTCATAATCGTGGTTTTTGGATGTTAAACCCCATCAATTATTGTTATAAGCATGGTTATAGTTAACAAACGTGCAAATCAACTTTATAAACGTAGACGGGTGTGCAGGTAGAGAGACACATGTACACACACGGCGCGGTCATGCATACGCCATGCTGCTCAGAGGCTATGTGTTTGTAGCTGCGTCGCCGTCTACGGTGCCGCGCTCGTTTTTGCAAAGAAGGACGTAATTTTCTATTAAAGATTTTTGTCTGTCGCGGATCGTAGCTCTTGGGTGTGTACAGACACAACCAAATCAATCGATTAGCCAAGGGAAAGCATAGCGGACTTTAATTGTTGGCTTTAACTGTAGTGTTGTAATAATGGCCTAATTGAAATGGAATAAAGTGAACGAAAAAATCGCCCTTTGCGTTGATGATATCTAAACGCCGATGCTCAACCGATTGAGCTACGACGGAAGCGCTTCGCCGTACGCTTTGCTGGGCATTTATGTGTGTAGTCCCTTGGAGGTTAGCCAGTGCACTCGTACTCCGGCGGTGAGTGTGGAACACTCTTCTTTGCCAGAGTTTGTCCAGTGGCACGCGATCTTTGCAGAGGCGGCAGCTGACCCCTAACACCGTCGCCAGCGAACTTGATGCATAATTCAGCCGGGGCAAGAATTCGCGGGTGTGAATGGAAAGAAAAAGGTCATTTTTGGAG